>NC_137605.1:3205060-3230060 GCF_963280865.1 Gymnoscopelus braueri
TATAGAGCTATTTAACACTGTTACTGAACAAACACTCTATAGTAATGATTACTGTCACAATATAGAGCTATTTAAACACTGTTACTGAACAAACACTCCATAGCAATGAGTACTATCACAATATAGAGCTATTTAACACTTATTTTAACCAAAGTAAATCACTTGCCCTACCTTTAAGGTAATATAGTGGGCTGACTTTATAATTGTGTTAATGTGGCTGTTATTAAAAAGTTTCCTTTCTGAGTCCATCCCTGACTAGTAGGCCTACATAAGGGTTTGTGGTGTTTTTTTTAACATCCACCATTAGCATAGAGAGCTGGCAGAGTGGCAGGGCACATGTCATCCAGACACATGACACACACAGAGCTGGCTCTGTGTTGGGGGGTATTTTGGGGCAGAGCATGGAGCGGGATCAGGGGAACAGGAACTGGTAAAACAGGCACATCCAGATGGTCAATTAAATGACTGTTCTTGTCTCCTCGGAGCAGCGAGGCGCGGAGCGTAGCGTGCTGGCAAAACATCTGACATGTGCAACTGTATAGGACAGCGCTGGAAAAAGTACTCACATTTTCTCCTTGAGTAAAAGTATCAATACCGCAATGTAGAAATACTCTGTTACCAGTAAAAGTCAGAAATTCATAATTTACTTGAGTTAAGTAAAAAAGTATTGGCATCGAAATGGTACCACAAGTAAAAGTACTCATTGTGCAGAATGTCACATTTCACAAGTTCAAAATGTATAAAAAATATTTTGAAAATAGCCGATCTACAAGCTCACAATGCGTTGCATCGCGATGCATTGTGAGCTTGTAGATCTGCTATTTTCAAATGGCCGAAATGTATATAGGGCTGAAGTGGTTAATGTATGTTTTGTAATAATAATCCAAATCTACAAAGTAACTATAACTAAAGTTTTCAAATGATTGTAGTGGAGTAAAAGTATACAATATTTGCCTCTGAGATGGAGTGGAGTAGAAGTAAAAGTATTGAAAATTGGAAATTGGAAAAGTAAAAATACCTCAAAATTGTACTTAAGTACAGTACTAGAGTACATAGTTACTTTACACCACTGAAAGTAGCAATAGCACAATGTAGAAGTAGCCTACTGGGTTAAAAATGAGCACAAAAGTATTGGCATCAAAATATACTTAAAAGTAAACTAAAGTAGCCTACTCATTATACAGAACGTCCCTTTTCCCAATTTTCTTCTCTTCGTATCCTATAAAAATAGCAGATCTAAAAACACGTCACAGTGCAATGCATTGTGAGCTTGTAGATTGGCTGCCTTCGAATTGATGAAGTATAAAATATAGGGCTTCATTGTTCAATGTATATATAAGATAATCTAAATCTGCAAAGTAACTTGTAACGACAGTTTTCAAATAATTGTAGTGTAATATTTGCCTCTGAGACGTAGTGTAGTAGAACTATAAAGTATGGAAATATTTACATGCACGAGTAAAGTAAAAGCACTATTTTTTTTATGTTTAAAGGGATACTTCACTCTCGGGCCGGGGACACATTTAAAAAAAATATTAAAAATAAATGAAAAAAGTTATGGAAAATTCATGGCCCCCTCACACATTAGTAGGACACTCTAATGCGTGAGGGGGCCATGAATTTTCCATAACTTTTTTCATTTATTTTTAATATTTTTTTTAAATGTGTCCCCGGCCCTAAAGTGAAGTATCCCTTTAAGCAATACCACACACACACACACACACACACACACACACACACACACACACACACACACACACACACACACACACACACACACACACACACACACACACACACACACACACACACACACACACACACACACACACACACACACACACACACACACACACACACACACACACACACACACACACACACGAGTTAAGTAAAAGCACTCTATCAATAAAGGAGAAAGACCCAAAAATGTCTTAAAACGAGACATCAAGACATTAAGACATTAAGAGCATTAAGTGCAACAAAAACTAAAGGTAAAAAATGAGTAAAACATAAAGTAGGGATAAAATGACAGCGCAGACTAAAACAACAAACAAAAGCCAAACCTCAGTAAAAGGCAAAAAGGTCTTTAACTTTGATTGAAAGGAACCGTAGAGTTATAGGAATGCTCCAAACCTCCTTCTAATTGCCCATGGAGGCGCTTTAATTGACGCTCACTTTGTTTTTCTTTAATTAATGCCGTTGAAAGTCTTTTCTTTGTACCACGCCGTAACCGTGAGGCAAAAGGCAGGGCTGGTTTATTTTCTACGTTTCAACACGAGGCAATTAAAAGTGCGTCACGTCAAAAAAAAACATTAATGTTTTGCAACCTGAATAAGAACAAACTTTAGCTTATATGGCTTGTTTTTAATATTATGGAATTTATTGTGGCCTTAACAACAGCTTCCTTTCATTTGAGTTAAAGACAGACAAGAGACAAGTAAAGAGAAGCAGGAGTGAATTATAGACACAACTCTTGTCACTTTACTTTTGGTGCTTAAAGTATATTTTGATGCCAATACCTTTGTACTTTTACTCAAGGAACATTTTGAACACAGGCCTTTTACTTGTAGTATTTTTTATAATGTGGTATTGCTACTTTTACTTTAAAGTTAAAAATGTGAGTACTTTTTCCACCACTGGGCGTCACCAGGGCTTTTTTCATCTACTGTATGTATTTAGTGTCCAGCTGAACTTTTAAACTCCATCGTATAGCAGCTACATAAACATACCTGTTATCACACAACAACATCTATATAGCCTACAGTAAAACATAAAGATAAATGCACCTGAAGAGGCACGAGGCATTCTTCTAGACGTCTCTCAGATATGTGACGCACGGTAACTTGCCTGTGCTTGGAGCGGGGAATGCGTTATATTTTAAGCTTAAGTGCATAATCACAGGGTTTGGGTTAAATGTACCCTCGCATTTAAATGTTTTTCCCTGTCTGGTGCTGATAAACACCGTGGCTCATGTATGAGTAACTGACTCTCTCTCTCTCTCCGTGTCGGTACCCGCTGTGCTGAAGGCCTACATGTACCTCAACCTTAACCCTTTAAGACCTGGAACTGTGTCATTTTTAGATTTGAGCTAAAAAGCATTATTTTACACTTTAGGCTATTCAAAAATAGCAGATATACAAGCTCATAGCGCGGCACCGAGTGCTGCGCTACGAGCTTGTAGATCTGCTATTTTTGAAAAATCGTGAAAATGTGTGCAAATCTTTGAATATATATATTTTTAAGGCGAACATTTTTAACTCAAATCTTTGCTTCTGGGGGGTTCCTGGAACAAGATATTTTGATGGGGGTCTGCGGCCAAATACATACAATTTTGGGGGTCCTTGACATGAAAAAGATTGAGAGCCACTGATATAGAAACATATGTTTTTCAGAATACTGTTGAGATTTAGGAGACATGTAGAATCGGCTTCAGGTCTCAATGGGTTAAACAGTGACTCAGCAGAGATACAGTATGACTTATGTTGTAATTTCATAAACACCACACACCGTGTTGCTCTCTCTCTAATACACACTCTGACCCAGAGGGAAAGTGAAAAACAGGGGGGATTGTCCGGCTTGACGGAGGAGAGCCAGGACTTTCACGCACTGCGTCAGGGACTCAGGAGGCCACAGAGTTATGTCTAAACCCAGCGGTACTTCCCAGGGTTGTTGTGAAAGGTCTTAGGTTGCAGAGAGAGGAACACACACACACACACACACACACAGGAGAAAATAATGCAAGGTTTGTGGTTTTGATGTTTAAGCAATACTGTACACACACACACACACACACACACACACACACACACACACACACACACACACACACACACACACACACACACACACACACACACACACACACACACACACACACACACACACACACACACACACACACACACACACACACACACACACACACACACAGTCCTCATGAGTCACTGGAGGAGGTTGTCCATCGATAAAGAACAGGAAACCGATGAGTTTAATAATAAAACATATTGAAAAAACGTTGATCTAAAAAGGGAACACAGAGTCCTGGCTTTTCTACTGTACAGTGGTGGAAAAAGTACTCAAATGTTTTACTTAAGTAAAAGTACCAATACTGCAATATAGAAACATTCTGTTACAAGTAAAAGTCCGGAATTCAAAATGTACTTGAGTAAAAGTACAAAAGTATTGGTATCAAAATGTGCTTAAAGTACCAAAAGTAGAAAGTACTCATTATGCAGAAGGTTCCATTTCACAAGTTTTCAAATGTATAAAATTATTTTGAAAATAGCAGATCTACAAGCCCACAATGCGTCGCATTGCGAGCTTGTAGATTTGCTATTTTCAAATGGCCGAAATGTATATAGGGCTGAAGTGGTTAAATGTACTGTATATGTTGTGATAATGATCAAAATCTACAAAGTAACTAGTAACTCAAGTTTTCAAATAATTGTAGAGGAGTAAAAGTACAATATTTGCCTCTGAGATGAAGTGGAGTAGAAATACAAGTATTGTAAATTGGAAATACTCAAGTAAAGGACAGATATCTCAAAATTGTACCTAAGTACAGTACTTGAGTACATGTACTTAGTTACTTTCCACCACTGGTCCTGGCTTTCTACTGTATAGAAACGTCCTTTGATCTGTCAGAGACCAGGAACAACCAGAATGAAGAAAGTCTGTTTAAGGAATGGTTTGATCAGATAGATTGCTGGTGAGCTTATTGTTCAAAGTCCCTCATCAAGCTGCTCTTCACATTGTAATGAGAGAAAGAAGAAAGCTTTGCATGGATCTAATGTAATGGCTCTCACTCGACAGGTGCTCTTTAGTGGGACAGGTGGGTAGATATCAAAACAAAAGATCCAAGGACGTCTTTCTTGGATCTTTTGCAATGCAGTCGTCTTGCTGAAAGAAAGAAATAATGACCTTTTTATCTTCACCTGAAGACTGAGTGCCTTTGTCTTCTTTTTCCTTAGTTTTCTGCACCAGCGTTTAAACAAACAAAAAAATCACAGGGGGCGGGGCCTCGTCTCTTTGGAGATAGTCTAACATTTTAAACATGTTGCACAAAATCACACGTATCTTTCATCCACTGTACTGTATGTTCTCTATGTGACATCAGTCCAACTTGTCTCACACTGTCTATTGTGCTGTAACTTTAATATGACTAACACTCCTACATGCAACATGTGAAGCACAGTAATAACATTGTTAAACTAGAAAAAGTGCTCCTCGGAGCACAGGTCTCCGCCAGGTCAGGTAGGATATTGTGGGCCAGCAATGTTCGGAATTTGAACGCCATTTGAACTTGATTGAAGTGGCATTTCTTCCTTTGCCCAGTGAGAATTTGCGTGTACAATTCCACAGAAATTGCATGCTGTGTTCATGATTTTAGGCATTTTTTTCAAAACGGAGCACTCCTGCAAACTTTCGAAGGCAATTTTAGACAATCAGGATGAAAAATGAAAAATCTGAAAGACCCCTTTAGTTTAATGACTATAGAGATTCTGTGCATCGATTTGTGGGATTTTTTGACAAAATCTGTAGGAGTACTGTCAAAAAATGTGTTTAGCACAAATTGGCCTCCTGGTGGCGCTATAACAGGCCCATGTGAAAAATTTGGGGCAGAGGTTCTGCTCTGGTATCCAGGGAGTGTGTGTGCACAGTTTCGCTGCGATCAAGCCAACGGTGCCGGAGATTAGCTGTTCACAGACACACAAACGGACGGACGGAAAGACGAACGGACAGGGTGCAAAACATACTCTCGCGCCATGCTTTTCGGCCTGGCGGAGACAATAATGTAACCACTTTCTTTTCCTTTAAAACATTTTTATCCCATGATTTTGTAACCCATTTTTCACCCATGTGCCAAATGCCTAAGCATGTAATCCTGGGCGCTACTCTCCCTCTGCCAGCCTAACCACTTTCTTTTTTTCATTAAAGTATTTATTTATTTTTCAACAAATAATACACATCAAACTGGCATCCCTATTTTGGGCGTGTCATTATTATTGTTAAAACATTTTCAAAATGTCTCAAAAATAGCAGATCTACAAGCTCACAACGTGTCACATCTGCTATTTTTATCAAACAAGAGTATATAGGGCTTAAGTGGTTAACACGTTTGATAACCACAAGTATGTGCACGTGTGTGCGCAGTGCCACACGTGTGTGTGTGTGTGTGTGTGTGTGTGTGTGTGTGTGTGTGTGTGTGTGTGTGTGTGTGTGTGTGTGTGTGTGTGTGTGTGTGTGTGTGTGTGTGTGTGTGTGTGTGTGTGTGTGTGTGTGTGTGTGTGTGTGTGTGTGTGTGTGTGTGGAGAGGGCCCATCTGCCTTTGTCAGATGTAAGAGAAGGGGGGCTTCAAGAAAAACAGTGCCTCCACCCCGTAGGGGATTTAAAATCAAGCAAGACTCCTTACATATTTGTTTTTATGCTCTTCAGATTGCTCAGAAGATCTCTCTATGGCCTGCAGCTATGTGATGTGATGTGATGTGATGCGATGTGTGTGAAACAATGTTTGTGACTGTGAGTGATGATGACTATGTTGATAAACTGCTCCATTGTTTGACATAATGTGTTTTTAATTGCTGTGTGAAGCACGTTGAGCTGCATTTCATGTCATGAAAGGTGCTACACAAATAAAGTTTATTATTATTGTTGTTATTATTATAAGCATTGCTCGCTGCATTAATGACATGACAGTGTGTTCCACTTCTTATGCCTGGTATGCAGTGGTGGAAAGTAACTAAGTATATTTACTTAAGTACTGTACTTAAGTACAATTTTGAGGCATTTTACTTGAGTATTTCCAATTTCCAATACTTTTACTTCTACTCCACTACATCTCGGATCCAAATATTGTACTTTTACTCCACTACATGTATTTGAAAACTTTAGTTACTAGTTACTTTGTAGATTTTTTATTATTATTACATACATTAACAACTTCAGCCCTATATACATTTTGCCCATATGAAAATAGCAGATCTACAAGCTCACAATGTGTCACAATGCAACACATTGTGAGCTTGTAGATCTGCTACTTTCAAAAGATTTTCATACATTTGAAAACTTGAAATGGGACATTCTGCATAATGAGTACTTTTACTTCTAGTACTTTAAGTACATTTTGATGCCAATACTTTTGTACTTTTACTCAAGTACATTTTGAATTCCGGACTTTTACTTGCAACATTGCATTTCTATATTGCAGTATTGATACTTTTACTTAAGTAAAAATGGTAGTACTTTTTCCACCACTGCTGGTATGCACTGTAAGACTGTTAATAACGCAGAGCAGCAGAAGGAAACGGATGCATTTCTGAGACATCTGTGAGTGTGAAGTCTGGTTTAGGATTTCAATCAGATAAACTCACCAATAGATTGAAAACATTCATTTATAAAAATGTAAATGCAAGTGTGAATATTATTTGATCTTGGCATTCAGGCTCTGCCATAGATTACTCCTTGCTCAGCACATTACAAGACAAGACATTTAGAAGCACGGAGATATGTAGGGCATAGCAGTGGCGGACATTTTGTGGCGCCACATATGGAAAACCCATACATTTTTCCCATAGAGATTTCCGAAAATATTGATATAAATTATTTTAAGCCTGGAATCAAGACATCCAGGCTCCCGGTCAATCATGACCATAAAACATCTGAATCTCTGTCAGAAATCTCTATGGGAAAAATGTATGCGTTCTCTATTTGTGGCACCACAAAATGGCCGCCACTGCTATGCCCTATACAGTATACATTAAACAATCAGACAAACGGGTGGTTCTGGGAGCAAACAAGCACATATAACCTACAGTCACACTGACAGTAAGAGGGAGAACAATGAATGGGGTGAGCTTAAATAAACCGCGTAAACTGGTCAGCTGCTTGACACGTCACATACACATCAGTGGTCCTCAGACTTTTTCATGTCAGGGACCCCCAAAATGATTATGCATTTGGCCGCGGACCCCCATCTCAAAATATTATGTTCCAGGGACCCCCCCTGAAACAAAGAAATATTTGAGTTACAAATGTTGGCTTTAAAAAAAAAATATATATATATATATATATATGTATATACATGTATTCAAAGATTTGCACACATTTTCACGATTTTTCAAAAATAGCAGATCTACAAGCTCATCTGCTATTTTTGAATAGCCAAAGTATAACATTATGGATAAAGGGGTTGAAATGATTGTGACGCTTTCTTAACATATTTTGCTGGGGACCCCCTGGTACCCCCCCAACCCCCCCCCCCCCCCCCCCAAGGAGCAAGGACCCCACTTTGAGAACCAATGTTATACATCACCCACACAGTGGTGGAGTAGTGCATGTAAACCTCTGGTATCTGCCAGAAGAACTAGCAGCATTTAGAACATCAAGTATGAGCGAGCTTACTGATCTGATACTTTTGAGACGCTGAAGTATGAAACATATGGAGATAGGAGGTTTCTGCCCGACAACAACGATATACATGTGACATGTCTGGCTTCACAACTATACACAAAAAAAATCACTCGTAAAAGAAATGAGTGCCGAACTGTCAGATGTAATGGATTCTGTCATGACATTACATTTTTTACATTACAGTCATTTAGCAGACGCTTTTATCCAAAGCGACTTACAATAAGTGCATTCAACATTCAACATAGGTAGGGAATGACACTACTAATCACCAGAAGTCTTAAGTGCATTATCCTCTAAAACAAGCAACTAAGAGTATACCTATAGCACTAAGGTAAAAGTGCAATATGTCAGCTAACTACTTTCTAAAACAGATGAGACAAACAGGAAAATCAAACGAGCAAGAGCTAAAACAAATAAGTGTATCAAATAAACAAGATCCAATAAAACAAGAGCTCGTACAACTAGTTAACAACAAGTAGGCAAGGCAAAGAGGAAGGGTCAGGGTAGTGTTTCCTGAAGAGAGAGAATAAGAAGGAGCTGTTCCTTTCACTACCCTATAGGCTAGCACCAGGGTCTTAACACATTGACTGCCAGAGTTTATTCATAATGTACTCACCCCTGTGCCAGCAATTTGCGTGTTTTTTAATTTTTTTGTTTTGTAATTTTTCATTCAAATACATTCTCTGATTGTGTTGTCAAGCACCTACGATTGTTCCACCAGTAGAGAGCAGCACATCCAAACATTGATCACCTCGCTCACCCCCTCCCAAACAGGCCCACGTCATATCCGGTCATTCAAAGGATGTGACGTTTTCGACAATTCCCGGCCCGCTGATCGGCCTGAAAACGACGTGATACACTACGACGATGACTGTTAGTCACCCGGACCAAAGAAAATAGAAGTTGAGCTGTCCGTTTGTCTTTTATACCGTGTGAAAAACCTTGTTTTTCCCTTATTCTGGCCGAAAATCACCGGAGAAAAACAGCGTGGACCCGGAAATGAATTTTTTTTTTTTACATCCGGCTCCGGGTGAGTGTGACGTAAGTGGAAAACGAAAGTGTTGATGAGAAATAAACACAGCCGTCTGCGATCACAGATTAAACAATGAAAATTCAAAAGAACGTGTCAAACTCGTTCTTAGGAATCCTGGCACTCAAGCGATGGATTTGAAAGAACGTGTGGACGCGATCTTGGCACTGTATGTGTTAAAGTGGATGCGAGCCGCTACGGGGAGCCAGTTGTATGTTGTCAAGAAGAGAGCTTTGCAAACAAGTCTCTTCTCTATATACGCGCTGTGCTGCAGTTGGACTTCACCATTCTGAGGTTCCATGGCTTCACACAGAACAGTGATCTGCTGGACCAGCTTCACAAGCTGCTAGATGTGCTATTTCCACTACACAGGTGCGACTTGGAGATCTGTGACTTTGTGCCCAACATTGGTGTGGCTATGGCCTCACATAGTTTATAAACCACTGGCGGAGCGGAAACAGTGGTGGCTCACAGACCACATGCTCTCTGTGAGTCACCATGCATGAGGCCCGGGTTCAAATCCCACTCCCGTCACGTCTCGCACGTGGCCCTTCTTCTCTGACCTCGGTTCCCTGTCTCCCCGCCCTCTCCTTCCTATCTGATCATTAAAAGCAAAAATTGCACCCCTTGCCCAAAAGAAAACTGCCCAATTTTCAGCGTTCTCCTATTTAAATGGATAGGTAGGGATAAAGGGATATATCTATATATTTTTTATCTATCTATTCTATGTTTTCTATTGGCTTAGGAATGCAACAAAAAACAAAAAAAATATCCATGAATTCAAGTCTCCATGGGGTGACTAATCCATATAAAAAGAGTCATTTTGGGGTGTGAACTATCCCTTTAATAGTGATTTTCCTGTAGTGGAAATGTGTGTGACATGCTGACATCACATGTTGCTGTGTAAGCCTGTAACCATTCACATAAGGTTTTATTTTCCTATCGTCTCTGTCGGGTGGAAACCTCATATTTATGTCCAAAAAAACTAAACTTTTCAGGATCCAGATTAATAAATAGCAAAAGGAGCAGATGTACAAGCTCAAAACACCAAGAGACGTTTTTGAATGCTTTAGTGTGAAGCTGTAATATGATCAATTTATGTAAAAAAAAACACAAACAGTTAAAATATGGACATATGAGGTTTTTGCCCAACAGCAACGCTATGTCAGTGGTGGAAAAAGTACTCAAATGTTTTTACCTAAGTAAAAGTATCAATACTGCAATGTAGAAGTACTCTGTTACAAGTACAAGTCCGGAATTCTAAATGTACTTGAGTAAAAGTACTTAAAGTACCAAAAGTAAAAGTACTAAAAAGTTTGAAAATAGCAGATATACAAGCTCACAAGCTTGTAGATCTGCTATTTTCAAATAGCTTAGGTATAAATTAGGACTAAAGTGATTAATGTATGTTTTATAAAAAAAAGTAACTAGTTAACTAAAGTTTTCAAATAATTGTAGTGGAGTAAAACTACAATATTTGCCCCTGTGATGTAGTGTAGTATAGACAATTGGAAATACTCCAGTAAAGTAAAAGTACCTCAAAACTGTACTTAAGTACAGTACTTGAGTAAATGTACTTAGTTACTTTTACACCACTGCGCTATGGAAAGTATGCCAATGCCAATGTTGAAATGAATTTTACAAGAAACATTTCCTGACATCATTACACTGACATAACCAAAGTCCATAAACATTCATTTGGATATTTGGATTCCATTGGTCTTGGGGGGGGGGGGGGGGGGGGTTGCGAATAGCGTACGGTTTGCCCTTTAGCCTCATGGCCACAACTGTTGGTTAAGGCTACTTTCACACATATCCCAAATAAAATATGATCTTTATAGGGACTGGTGCAGCTGAGCCAGACGTCCTAACCACCATCTAACAGTAAAACACACCCAGGTATTTCCTCCCTCTCTGCACAATTCCCTCAGCCGCTCTATAGTCACCATGCATTCTGCCTGATTCATGCCTTCAAACCCTTCTACCCTTAAACCTCACAGTATGAGTTATGGCCACGTGCTACAGCCTTACTCAACATTCTTCTGTGTGAAGTCACACACACACACACACACACACACACACACACACACACACACACACACACACACACACACACACACACACACGCACTACACGCACACGCACACGCACGCGCACGCACACACACGCACACGCACACACACACACACACACACACAGAGTGATGTTCACTACACTGATGACCCTTATGAGGGACTATTATCAACCCACCATCTTACAAAAGGAGAAGTGTCAGATATAGTTTGTCGATTTATAAATACCAATTTCATGCAACATCCGATCCACCATGCACAGAGTTGAATGAATCACACACTGAGGGGCCTCTATGCAAGAGTCAAATGCTATAGTTTCAATGACACCCACTAAAGGGGCCCCGTAAATGCTGCACACATCAGTTTTTTTGGGGTTTTTTTTGGTTGCTGAAACATGATTTTTTCTTCCACCAAAATGTGGGACAAAATGATGCTGTGAGTCATGAGACAATGACCGTTAAACAGGGTTTTGATATTCCATAATATTTGCCTGTAATTGCGTTCAGAATTTAGCGGGCCGGGGCCCAGCTAAACCGATTATTATGCCAAAGGTCACAATCGTTCAGAAATAATGTTTGTTCATGAACTGGTCCAACCGGCTCCATCCACTGCCAGTCTGCCATGCATTTCACCCTAACCTCCATTCACTGCCAGTCTGCCATGAGTTTCACCCTAACCTCCATTCACTGCCAGTCTGCCATGCGTTTCACCCTAACCTCCATTCACTGCCAGTCTGCCATGCATTTCACCCTAACCTCCATTCACTGCCAGTCTGCCATGAGTTTCACCCTAACCTCCATCCACTGCCAGTCTGCCATGCATTTCACCCTAACCTCCATCCACTGCCAGTCTGCCATGCGTTTCACCCTAACCTCCATTCACTGCCAGTCTGCCATGCGTTTCACCCTAAACCTCCATTCACTGCCAGTCTGCCATGCGTTTCACCCAACCTCCGGTGCCAGGTTTGGCAGCCACGAGTGTCCATGGTGCATCCCTGGCGTCCAGCACGTCCCTTCCTTTCAAAAGATTCCTTGATGTCCTGAGGCTGCAACCCACGACTGACACAGCTCTGGGTAGGCAAACCCGTCCTGGTGAAGACCAGCGCTCCAATGAGCATCCTTTTCTACTTTATTTTCCCCTTTTGGGCCACGATTAAGCAAGCTGATGTCACTACCACAGAATATGATAATGTAAATAAACAAAGTTCTTAAACACCAGCAGACATGGTAGAATATGCAGATCACACGTAAACACACAGATGTGTTTGTTAATTCAGAGCACATGGATCAGAAAGGGACTCGGCTGTGCAGGACATTCCATAATGACAATGTCTGGCAATCAAATAAACGTTGATCTAAGCAGCCTGCATGACACTGATGAGTTAACAATGCAATGATGCGCTCGCTCTCTCTCGCTCTCTCTCTCTCTCATCTCTCCTCTCTCTCTCTCTCTCTCTCTCTCTCTCTCTCTCTCTCTCTCTCTACTTCTCTCTCTCTCTCTCTCTCTTCTCTCTCTCTCTCTCTCTCTCTCTCTCTCTCTCTCTCTCCTCTCTCTCTCTCTCTCTCTCTTCTCTCTCTCTCTCTCCTCTCTCTCTCTCTCTCTCTCTCTCTCTCTCTCTCTCTCTCTCCTCTCTCTCTCTCTCTCTCTCTCTCTCTGTGTGATGTACAATTTTCAATTTACAATATAGACAATTGTGTGATCATAGTAAAAAAGAGTAAACATGAACTGTAGTCACTAAACAACAGGTTAAATAGTCACATACCATACCTACCAAGAGTGGAGTCACATTGTTTTTATACAGTCTGAACAGTGGAGAAAAAAAACAAAGAAAAAAAGATTTGAATCACCTCACTTAGCCTTATTCAGCAGTGGTGGAAAAAGTACTCAATTGTTTTACTTAAGTAAAAAGTATCAATACTGCAATATGGAAATAACTCTGTTACAAGTAAAGAGTCCGGAATTCAAAATGGACTTGAGTCAAAGTACAAAAGTATTGGTATCAAAATCAATAAGCAGAATGTCCCATTTCATGTTTTCAAATGTATAAACATCTTTTGAAAATAGCAGATCTACAAGCTCACAATGCGTCGCATCGCGACGCATTGTGAGCTTGTAGATCGGCTATGTTCAAATGGCCGAAATGTATATACATTATGTAAAATGTAAATGTTATACTGCATACTGTAGGGCTGAAGTGGGTACTGTATGTTTTGTAATAATAATCTAAATCTGCAAAGTAACTAGTAACTTAAGTTTTCAAATAATTGCAGTGGAGTAAAAGTACAATATTTGCCTCTGAGACGTCGTGGAGTTAGAATTAAAATGACTTAAAACTGGAAATACTCCAGTAAAGTAAAAAATACCTCAAACTTTTACTTAAGTATACAGTACTTCAGTACGTGTACCTAGTTACTTTACACCACTGTTATTCAGATTGCAATAAAAAAAACAATCCTGAGATTTGGGCTGCCAGTCTCTGAGCATAACAAAGGCCCCAGGAACAGCGCAGAGAGAACAATGTTAGTGCCTCAAAGAAACAAGGATACCAGGCGTCTGTCTAATAACATACAATCTAAAGTCATATATTCTATGCATTTGATCTGTGTGTCTATAAAACTGCAGAGCACGCCCAGTTGACTTCCATTGTGGATCAAGATGACAACAAGATGGAAGAGGGTTCATTATTGGAGAACAGATGGTGAGACCTTCAGTCACAAAGGCTGTGCAACTGGCTAGAGTTTCAACAGGATATCAGTGAATAACGGGGCATGCTGCACTGGTACCGACTCTCTTTTTAGGTACAAACAGTGGTGGAAGAAGTACTCAGATATTATACTTAAGTAAAAGTATCAATACCACAATATAGAAATACTCTGTTACAAGTAAAAGACCGGTTTTCAAAATGCTACTTGAGTAAAAGTACAAAAGTGTTGGCATCAAAATATACTCTGAAGTACCAAAAGTAAAAGTACTAAAATGTTTGAAAATAGCACACACACACACACACACACACACACACACACACACACACACACACACACACACACACACACACACACACACACACACACACACACACACACACACACACACACACACACACACACACACACACACACACACACACACACACACACACACACACACACACACACACACACACACACAATATAGCCTGTGGCAAAAAAAAATGCAAATAAACAGCTTCAATTTGGTAGATTGCTATTGTAGACTGCTATTTTCAAATGGTCGAAATGTGTATAGGGCTGAAGTGGTTAATGTATGTTTTGCAATAATAATCTAAATCTACAAAGTAACTAAAGTTGTCAAATAATTGTAGTAGAGTAAAAGTACAATATTTGCCTCTGAGATGTAGTGGAGTAGAAGTAAAAGTACTGAAAATTGGAAATACTCAAGTCAAGTATAAATATCTAAAAATTGTACTAAGTATAGTACCTGAGTAAATGTACTTAGTTACTTTACACCTCCGATTACACAATACCCATACCATCATCATAGTACTTGGAGGTCAGTCTATGACGTCAGCACTACGACATATTGATGACATTAGGGATTCCATATATTGGCATATGTACTTGGAGGCCATCTATGACGTCATAGTGATGACATCAGGGATCCATACATGGGGATTTGTGGATTTCAAACCGTAGATATTTCCGCCGATCCGACCACCTTCACATTGGCCACGACTCTTCCTCCAGGTCCTCGGGGCGGCGAACGCCGCGAGTTTGAAGCCGATCGGTCGAACGTATCTGGAGAGCCGTCCTACCGAATTCAAGATAGACCGGGCCTCCTTGCTATCGTCTATGAAGACAGACCAGGCCTCCTGGTTGTCCTCTATGAAGACAGACCAGGTCTCTCCATCATCCACAAAGACATATCCAGGTCTGGTGTCTATCCCACAGAACAGGATCATACTGACAATCATCTGAACGATCACGACGACCGCCAGTACCAGCGCATAGATCCCCAGCGGATAGATCTGACCGGAGACGAGGTCGTCGATCCTGTCGTGACAGCTTACATGCAGGCTGCTTCCTCCTGACCGGGGGGGACACACGTGCTGGTGGTCCCAATCCGTAGCAACGGGACCACCGCGTCTGTAGAAACGGTACAGCGGGACTTGTGTCGGCCCTTACCGCTGCAGTTCAGCATCTGGTGGAAAAGCTCGAGCACAGGGGAGGCAGCCTCCTTGTCGTCCTCATCGGCGAAGGTATCCGTCACGACTCTGTCGTACACAGAATCGTAGAACGCGATCGTCTCCTTCGACGCGGCGTCTCCGCGTCGGACGACCCAGACGCCGACGGCCGCCGTGCAGGCCAACAGGAGAACCAGACAGGCCAACAGAGTTCCCAGCAAACACCGGGACTCATCGGCGTTGAAACCGAGGACCCCGACGAGCATCACCGCCACCCCGCCGATGGCCATCACCGTGTGATGATGATGATGACGGTCACTGATGATGAGGAAGGAGCTGCTGGGGACTTTGGTTCCTTCACGGTCGAGTTCCTTCAGGAGGAGCATGGCTGCCTGGGGGACAGAAGGGGGGACGGGAGAACAAACCCACCAGGAGGACCACAGCTCCTCCTGTGAGACAAAGCATGAAGCTGAAGAAGAAAAGCAAGCATCTGATGTGTTTGGTGAAGCCTTTCACCCCCATTTGATGGAAGCTCTCAGGGTGGTGGTGTTCTTACAGGGAGGACAAACAACTAAATGAGTGACAACCGTCACATTTGAGATGTTGTCAGTTTTCTGTCAGCTGTTATGGAGATTGTTTGTGATGTATAGTGTGACATCACACTACATCACAGTGATGTAGCGTGACATCACGCTACATTAGTGATTGCACATTTACAGTGATATCTAGCGTGACATCACTAGCATGACTTCACCTGCCGTGGCCAAGCCCCCAGAACCCAGTGGTTGCATTGAAGTGCATTGGACATGCTGGCCATTGTACATGAACAAGCAAGAACGGTTTCGACCAATGGGCTCAACTCACGAGCTTGCGCACAGGGCTGCGCACCGAGCAACTCAATGCAAGTGGATGGGAGGGGATATCCGGTGCCCTCTCTACTATTTTTAACTCTATGGCCGTGGCCAAATATGGCGTCAGCTCTGACTCTGAGCAGTGTCTGCCGTTAAGGCTCGGAACGTGTTGCCCCACACATTCTGACCAAATATGGAGTTCCACACAGCTCCATACTTGTTGGAGCTTAATACGTCTTCCTAAAGGTTTCTTTCAGGAATGCATTTATCACCCAAGATGTCAAATCTGAATTTTGTGTGATAAAATGCGTTAGGGAAGTTCCCAAACCGCACTTAATGTTTCAGAACACTATACAGTGTAGCCTCCCTTGTCCAATGTTAGTTATATCAGCAATGAATTACTGTGTGCAATGTACGATAAAGTAACTAAGTACATTTACTCAAGTATTGTACTTCAGTACAATATTGAGGTACTTTTAATATACAGTGTACAGAGTGCTTCCAATTTTCGGTAGTTTTACTTCTACTCCACTACATCTCAGAGGCAAATATTCCACTACAAGTATTTGAAAACTTTAGTTACTAGTTACTTTGTAGATTTAGATTGTTATTACAAAACATTCATTACCCACCTCAGCCCTATAGACATTTAGACCATTTGAAAATAGCAGATCTACAAGTTCACAATGCGTCGCGATGCAGCACATTGTGAGTCTGTAGATCTGCTATTTTTCAAAAGATTTGTATCCATTTGAAAACGTGTGAAATGGGACATTCTGCATAATGAGTACTTTTACTTTTGATACTACTTTTGTACTTTTACTCAAGCACATTTAGAATTCCGGACTTTTACTTGTAACAGAGTATTTCTACATTGCAGTATTGATACTTTTACTTAAGTAAACAAATTAAGTACTTTTTCCACCACTGGAAGCCACACATACAGAGTGTTGTTCAGTGGTGAAGGCTGGCTGCAGGCTGGCTGGCTGCATGTGTGCATGTTGACTATAGTGTGGTGACGGGCCTGCATGCTTCCTCTGGCCAAGCGGAAATAGTGATCTTTAAATACTTGTGAGTGATTACTACCCAAAAGTTACAAAGTGCTTCAACAAGAACACTGCTGGTGTAAGACAGAGATTTGTTGCTTTACGGCTGGAGGTGCTTATGTTTAGTGATGGCATTATGCAGATAGCGGCGAGAGCTGTGATTCTGAGGCCTGGCTCAACACAGTTAAAACAAGCGTTTTGTCGCTGCCTTATGCCTTACGTGAGGCATAAGGCCGGTTCAATTCATTCCCTATGGAAGTCACATGGTTTGATAAGGCTGACTTGCTTTAGGGGAGGGGGGGTAAAGCCAGAGAGCGGCGAGGCAAAACGCTTGTTTTAACTGTGTGAGCCAGGCCTGAGGGGACATACAGCACAGCACGGCACAGGCACAGGCACACCTAAGCCCCGGCACAGGCACGGCACGGCACGGGCACAGGCACAGGCACAGGCACAGGCACAGACACAGACACAGACACAGGCACAGGCACAGACACAGACACAGGCACAGGCACAGGCACAGGCACAGGCACAGGCACAGGCACAGGCACAGGCACAGGCACAGGCACAGGCACAGGCACAGGCACAGGCACAGGCACAGGCACAGGCACAGACACAGACACAGACACAGGCACAGGCACAGGCACAGGCACAGACACAGACACAGACACAGGCACAGGCACAGGCACAGGCACAGGCACAGGCACAGACACAGACACAGGCACAGACACAGACACAGACACAGACACAGACACAGACACAGACACAGACACAGGCACAGGCACAGACACAGACACAGGCACAGACACAGACACAGACACAGACACAGACACAGACACAGACACGGGCACAGGCACAGGCACAGACACAGACACAGACACAGGCACAGACACAGACACAGACACAGACACAGACACAGACACAGACACAGACACAGGCACAGGCACAGACACAGACACAGACACAGGCACAGGCACAGGCACAGGCACAGGCACAGACACAGACACAGACACAGACACAGACACATGGGCACGGCACGGCACGGCACGGCACGGCACGGCACGGCACGGCACGGCACGGACATGTGTAGTTAGCTACTTTCCACCACAGATACAGCTTGGCATTCAGCCATATGGCATCAAATTGTATTGAAAGTGAATTGCGGGCCGCACTGGATGCTACGGTTAAAAACCTTAGATTTTCTCCAAAACTGTGTTTGATTTGTCATGAAAAATGTGTACTGATCCCTTTGTAAGCAATTTACTGGAAGCATTAGGTGGAGTCAAGGACTGAAAAAGGAGCTTTCAGACAAAGCTGAGTGGGCAGAGAGGTCATCTGTTCCAGACCCTTGGCTCGCCCAGTCTGTGTCCAGTGGTGGAAAAAGTACTCAAATGTTTTACTTAAGTAAAAGTATCAATACTGCAATGTAGAAGCACTCTGTTACAAGTAAAAGTCCGGAATTCAAAATTTACTTGAGTAAAAGTACAAAAGTATTGGTGTCAAAATGTACTTAAAAGTACCAAAAGTAAAAGTACTAAAATGTTTGAAAATAGCAGATCTAATAGCTCACAACGCGCGTTGTGAGCTATTTTCAAGGGAGCTATTTTCAAATAGCCTAGGTAGAAAATAGGGCTAAAGTGGTTCATGTATGTTTTATAATGTAATAATTTATATCTGAAAAGTAACTAGTAACTAAAGTTTTCAAATAATTGTAGTGGAGTTTTGGTATTTTTACTTTACTGGAGTATTTCCATTTTTCAGTGATTTTACTTCTACTCCACTACATCTCAGAGGCAAATATTATACTTTTACTCCACTACAATTATTTAAAAAACTTTAGTTACTAGTTACTTTGTAGATTTAAAAAAAAATATTACAAAAGATACATTAACCACTTCAGCCCTATATACATTTCGGCCGTTTTAAAATTGTGAGCTTGTAGATCTGCTATTTTCAAAAGATTTGTATACATTTTATACGTTTGAAAACTTCTACATAATGAGTACTTTCTACTTTGGTACTTTAAGTACATTTTGATACCTATACTTTTGTACTTTTACTCAAGTGAATTCAGAATATCTGACTTTTACTAGCAGAGTATTTCTACATTGCAGTATTGATACTTTTACTTAAAAAAATGTAGTACTTTTATCACAACTGTCTCTCACACCCCTGACAGCAAACATGGTGACGAGTGGGAAACAGATTTAACCATCTGTCAGACGTTTGATGTGACGTGACGCCCCTGCAACGTCACATGTTGATGAGGACACCTTAACTAACCCCTCCCCCCTCCCCCCCTTCCCCCTCCCCTAACCCTAACCTTAACTTAAAGGGATAGTTCACCCCCAAAATGTATTTTTTTCTGTGGATTAGTCACCCCATGGAGACTTGAATTCATGGATTCTTTTATATGTTTTTGTCTCATTCCTAAGACAATAGTTTGATGACCGGCAGCAGCGGTTCCGGTAGGAGACACAAAGAGTCTCCTTTGTGTCTCCTACCGGAACGGAACCGCTGCCTATACCGGTCCGCTGGTCATCAAATTAATGGCTTAGGAATGAGACAAAAAACTAAAAAAAAAAAATCCATGAACTCAAGTCTGGGGTTAAATGAAGGCCGGTCTGGGGAAATGGAACAGATGTTTTTCCATGTTTGATGTACTGAGAACACACCTGATGATAAAGGACCTGAGAGGAGATAAGAGCTCTAGAAATACTTCCACAATACAGAGACTGAGACCAGAGCGTCTGAACCTACAGACCTGAGACACCATGAGACTGATCCTTCTGTTGGTGCTGTGTGGAGCGGCAGGTACTGTATCCATACTCATAGAAAATACTCTATTACTTCTGTTGGTGCTGTGTGGAGCGGCAGGTACTGTATCCATACTCATAGAAAATACTCTATTACTTCTGTTGGTGCTGTGTGGAGCGGCAGGTACTGTATCTGATAGAAAATACTCTATTACTTCTGTTGGTGCTGTGTGGAGCAGCAGGTACTGTATCCATATGATAGAGAATACAATCGTCACCTTGCTAAACTAATGGCCTAAGTCATTCTTTTAAGATTTTCAGAAAAAAACTAAACAATATGATATTTCTTAATCATTTCACCCAAAACGTTTATAACAAATTATGACTATTAACATAAAAATAACACTGCCTGTCAGCTATGTAACATAAGAGATTTAAATAAGTTTAAATAGGATTAAACCTGGCGTAACAATATTACATCCTGTATGACACATGATGATCCATACAATTCTTTGGGTTTAATAAAAAAAAGAAAATATCAACAAATCGATACAAATACATTGTAATTGATTTGCTATCTTAAGCCCCATGTTATGCTTTGTCGTATAACAGCGTCACGCAAAAGAAAATTGTGAGTTTGCAGATCGGCTATTTTTGCAAATGTATCTAAACTATAGGAAACCAGGATGGCTTAAAGTACACTGCTAACCTGTTCATTGTTAAATGATGTGTATTTTATGTTGTACATGGGCAACTGGCGGCCCGGGGGCCACATGCGGCCCCCACCTTCACTTAATGCGGCCCGCAGGTTAATATCGGAATACTGATATATCATTGATTTCAGCTGTTATGATTCCAAACATGCAAACATGCAAACATGACCCGCCTTAATTACTTCAGTCTATATTAGCAGCTTAATGACAGTGACAATGATAGTATTACAATTCTATTGTATTTTTTTATGTCCAATGTATTTGTATTTAAGTTCATAAAGTTAACATTAGTATAACTAAATGCATTTGAAATTAAATAAAAATGTTACTTTTCAGGATTCAAATAAAAAAATAGCAAATAATAATTCAGGATTCCAATCATTTTTTTTTGTAAAAATAGCAGATCTACAAGCTCAAAACGAGTCGCGTGTCGGCGCGTTTTGAGCTTGTAGATTGGCTATTTTTGCTACTTTTGTGTGACATAGAATGACTAAGTAGGGCATTCATTATGGAAAAAGTCAAACTACGGAGATAAGAGGTGTCTGCCGGACAGTATATACAATGTGTCCCTCTGGAGTGAGTGTGGAAATATAGTGGCCCTCTGCATCATCAAAGTTGCATCACCCCTGTTGTACACACAGTGTGTTTAAATGGTGTGTATTCTATGTTGTACACACAGTGTGTTTAAATGGTGTGTATTCTATGTTGTACACACAGTGTGTTTAAATGGTGTGTATTCTATGTTGTACACACAGGGTGTGTGCCCCTGGAGGAAGAGGGTAAGATCGTTGGAGGGTATGAGTGTCCTAAGAACAGCGTTCCCCACCAGGTCTCACTGTGGGACGGGTACAACTTCTGTGGAGGCACCCTGCTGTCTGAGGACTGGGTGCTGTCTGCCGCTCACTGCAAACCCAAGTAAGACTGTCTGTCTGTCTGTCTGTCTGTCTGTCTGTCGCTCACTGCAAACCCAAGTAAGTCTGTCTGTCTGTCTGTCTGTCTGTCTGTCTGTCGCTCACTGCAAACCCAAGTAAGACTGTCTGTCTGTCTCTCTCTCTCTTTCTCTCTTTCTCTCCCACTCTGTCTGTCTGTCTGTCTCTGTCTCTCTCTGTCTGTGTGGTAGACGTTGTCTCTCTTATACTCACATGTCTATTGTGTTTACAGCCTATTGTTCCGAAAAAAAAACAATTGAGTACATTTAAACAAAGTAAATGGGAATTTCCCCTTTGTGTGTTTTAACTCTCGTCATAATACAAAGGTGAGGTTAGGAGAACATAACGTGTGTGTGTGTGTGTGTGTGTGTGTGTGTGTGTGTGTGTGTGTGTGTGTGTGTGTGTGTGTGTGTGTGTGTGTGTGTGTGTGTGTGTGTGTGTGTGTGTGTGTGTGTGTGTGTGTGTGTGTGTGTGTGTGTGTGTGTAGGTCTGACATAGAGGTGAGGCTAGGAGAACATAACATCTGGGAGGTAGAAGGAACAGAGCAACACATCATGTCTGCAGAGTTCATCCGTCACCCAGACTACAACTCCAGAACCCAGGCGGGGCTGAGTTCTGCTATACAGCATTTCATTACACATTATTCTATACATTATGTTTTTTTATATATATATTATTTACTAAATCTAATTTTTTTTCTAATATTTTGTTTAATCTATCTATCTATCTATATCTATATATATATATATATATATATATCTATATCTATATCTATATCTATATATATCTATATATATCTATATATATATATATATATATATATAGTTGCTGTCGGGGCAGAAACTGAAAACGGGGACAGAAAATAAAGCACAATTTCAACTTCAATGTTCACCAAAATCGATTAGCAATTATTTGTTATAATAATCAATGAAAGTGATGAGTTGTGTATGAACCACCAGGACAGTGACATCATGCTGATCAGACTGAGCAGACCAGCCACCATGAACAGCTGGGTGCGTCCGGCCGTCCTGCCCTCTAAGTGTGCTCCTGATGGGGGGGTGATGTGTCACATCTCTGGATGGGGCAGCCTGCGGCCCAGCAACGAGGGCTGTGAGTCACCTGTTCTTTCTATGCTTCATTCAGAGAGGTCAGTGTGTGGACTGGACAGCACTGGTTCTCTAACGTTTTAGCTCCAGAGTCAACACCCAAAAGAGATAGCCGTAAAAGTACAAGTTATTTTCTTTTTCGTGTAATTTCTTTGATTTTCTTTTTTAATTGCATTTTTATTTATTCGTGAAAAAGTGTGATTTTTCTTCGAAAATGTTGTAAATATTTTGAGGGGGAAAAAAGTAAATGAAAAAAGGGATGTATTTACTTGCGACCCAAATACCCAACTACGACCCAAATACCCAACTACAACATTTACCGTAGTTTAGAAAATTACAAGAGAAAAACATAACTAGTACTGTATATGATGTTCACACAGGCTTTGGGCAGCTAACTTCTTTATTTGTTGATGTAGACTAGAGCATCCTTGGGTCTCTTGAAAGGCTCTATATAAGTTATTATTATTATTATTATTATTATTATTATTATTACTATTATTACACTTATTATTATTACTATTATTATTATTATTATTACACTTATTATTATTATTATTATTATTATTATTATTATTATTATTATGCTAGGAATTAATGACAACCCACCTTTTGAAGAATATTAAAAAAAAACACCACAAAACTTCATGGGTTCAAGAAAGTTACTGCCTGTACCTGTATGAGTAGTACTGCCTACTACTAATCTGCCTACAACTACAGTACTAATCACCGGAAGTCTTAAGTGCATTCTCTTCTAAAACAAGCAACTAAGAGTATACCTAGTGCTAAAGCTAAAACAAATAAGTGTATCAAATAAACGAGATCCAATAAAACAAGAGCTCGTACAAGTAATTGACAACAAGTATGAGTAGTACTGCCTGTACCTGTATGAATAGTACTGCCTGTACCTGTATGAGTAGTACTGCCTGTACCTGCATGAGTAGTACTGCCTATACCTGTATGAGTAGTACTGCCTGTACCTGTATGAGTAGTACTGCCTGTACCTGTATGAGTAGTACTGCCATGTACCTGCATGAGTTGTGCTGTCATGTACCTGTATGAGTAGTACTGCCTGTACCTGTATGAGTAGTACTGCATGTACCTGTATGAGGTTAGTGACACATGTTGATTGTTCATTCTCTGAGCGCTGAGTGTCTGTGTCTCTGCTCTCTGCTCCTGATGATGATGATGATGATGATGATGATGATGTGTCTGCTCTCTGCTCCTGATGATGGCGTCAAAGCACAGCACACGTTTCCCTAAAGGGGACAATAAAGCAGAATTAAATTACATTAAATTAAATAAAATCAACCTGGCTGAGACATCAGCCACCCCGACGTGGGATTCTGTGACATAATAAAGTTAATATGCAGATGTTTGTTCCTGCCGGTATGTGGTCTCTGACTCTGTCGGGTGATGTTTGTTTGCATTTCCTTCCTAATCTGTAGTTTTCCATCATGTTTAACTGTATTTCCTTCTTAATCTGTAGTTTTCCATCACGTTTAACTGTATTTCCTTCTTAATCTGTAGTTTTCCATCATGTTTAACTGTATTTCCTTCCTAATCTGTAGTTTTCCATCATGTTTGACTGTATTTGCTGTGTTCTCTGCAGCTCGGTACCCTCATGAGCTGCAGTGTCTGGATGCTCCTCTGCTGAGTGATGACACCTGCTTCAACGCCTATCCCTTCCAGATCACTGAGAACATGATCTGTGCTGGATTCATGGAGGGAGGGAAGGACTCCTGTCAGGTACTATATACCTTATATAGACCATATAATACTATATAACTAATACTATAGATGGGTTTCCGCGCGACGTCATCACAGAGCAGAGTGCGCAATCTGCGCATGCGCGGGGGAGAACGAACCGGAAGCGCCATTCACTCTATTGTTATTTTCGGGATTTAGATAGGCATAATGCTGCTATTATAG
>NC_137605.1:3235060-3300060 GCF_963280865.1 Gymnoscopelus braueri
ATAGTGGTGAAAAAGGGGTACTCAAATTCATTACTTAAGCAAAAGTACCAATACTGCAATATAGAAATACTCTGTTAAAAGTAAAAGTCCAGAATTAATTTACTTGTGTAAAAGTATTATGTATAAACTATACGGGTCAGCCTGGGTCCATCTCTCTGCTATACGGGTCAGCCTGGGTCCATCTCTCTGCTGTACGGGTCAGCCTGGGTCCATCTCTCTGCTATACGGGTCGGCCTGGGTCCATCTCTCTGCTGTACGGGTCAGCCTGGGTCCATCTCTCTGCTATACGGGTCAGCCTGGGTCCATCTCTCTGCTATACGGGTCAGCCTGGGTCCATCTCTCTGCTATACGGGTCAGCCTGGGTCCATCTCTCTGCTGTACGGGTCAGCCTGGGTCCATCTCTCTGCTGTACGGGTCAGCCTGGGTCCATCTCTCTGCTATACGGGTCAGCCTGGGTCCATCTCTCTGCTATACGGGTCAGCCTGGGTCCATCTCTCTGCTGTACGGGTCAGCCTGGGTCCATCTCTCTGCTATACGGGTCAGCCTGGGTCCATCTCTCTGCTATACGGGTCAGCCTGGGTCCATCTCTCTGCTGTACGGGTCAGCCTGGGTCCATCTCTCTGCTATACGGGTCAGCCTGGGTCCATCTCTCTGCTGTACGGGTCAGCCTGGGTCCATCAAGATAAATACACTAACAGAGTCCCTCTGATATGACATCATGCTGCTCTGGCTATGGATGTGGTGACCGAATGGACGGCCTGGCCTGGCCTGGCCTGGCATGGCCCGGTGGCTTCTATGAGTGTGACCCGACCGACGGCATGACTGTGATCACTGCTGGCATGCAGCTCCTTGTGGCTTCCAGGGCGTGGTGGCCCCCGAACAGAACATAGCGGAGCGGAGCGGTCAGCATGATTTCCCTGCAGGGAAGAGAAGAAAGCCTCTGGAGATGTAATGAGACTAAAACCAGACCAGTGACAGATATTTAATAAACCAGAACGGGCAGCTGGAGTCCTCTGGAAGTCCATCCAACCATCAGCGCAGGCCAGGGGCCAGGGCAGGGTGGGTCTGCATGTGGTCACTCCCTGACCCCCATGACCTTATGATGTGACCCATCCATGACATCACACAACACAGACATCTGGAATTAGAAGAGTTTCATTGAAAAAACAACAAACACAGCCTATCCTCCAGTAAAATAAGAGTTTCATTGAAAAACAACAAACTTATCCTCCAGTAAAAGAAGAGTTTCATTGAAAAACAAAAAACACAGCCTATCCTCCAGTAAAATAAGAGTTTCATCGAAAAACAACAAACTTATCCTCCATTAAAAGAAACCCTGACATCTGCTCTTAAAAAGCTCAGATCAGCTCTTCTTAGCACATGTCACAACAGTTATGTTTTTTAAATTATTGTTTTGGAATAAAATCCTATACTTACTACACTTACATTTACACTACAGCAGTGGTGGAAAAAGTTCCTCTGATACAAGTAAAAGTCCGGAATTCAAAATTGACTTGAGTAAAAGTACAAAAGTATTGGTCAAAATGAACTTAAAGTACCAAAAGTAGAAAGTACTCATTATGCCAGAATGTCCCTTTTCCCATGTTTTCAAATGAATAAAATGTATACAAATATTTAGAAGCCAATCTACAAGCTCACAATGAGCTTGTAGATCTGCTATTTTCAAATGGCTGAAATGTATATAGGGCTGAAGTGGTTAATTTATGTTTTATAATAATCAAAATCAACAAAGTAACTACCGGTAGTAACTTAGGTTTTCAAATAAATGTAGTGGAGTAAAAGTATAATATTTGCCTCTGAAATGTAATGGAGTGAAGTAAAAGTACAGAAAATTGGACATACTCAAGTAAAGTAAAAATCAATACTGTACCTCAAAATTGTTAATGAAATGAATTAAGTGTACTTAGTTACTTTGCACCACTGCACTACACAACACACTTTAAATTCATTCATGCGTTGAGCCAGCAGAGGGCGTCATTAGTCCTCTTTAAGATATCGTTCTACTTAATGGATCCCTGGGGGGGAATAAGTCCTCTCTGCATGTGACCCAGAGTAACTATTAGGAAGAATTAGCGCCCCCTGGGGACCAGCACAAACATTTGTAAGACCTGGCAGGAGTAGGCTGTGGCCCTAACATCATGGACACATTATGGGGCCCCTGGGCCTAACTGACATTTACATTAAAATACATATTTAAATATAGGTTAACGCTCAACTATGTGTGTCACAACCCCGGTCTAGGGCAGTGTTTCCTGACCTTTTTGGTGCCAAGGCACACCTGGCATAGCCAGAAGTAGCCACAAATATACGGTGTGTACACACCCACCCCCACCCACACCCACACCCACGTGTGTGTGTGTGTATGTATAGTATACACACACATCCTACCATTTACCATACTTTTAGCCGAAAAGATGAAATAGTGTCACTTTAAGGTTAATGTCCTCAAGGTCACACAACCAACAAGCTTTGAACTGAGTAGATTGGACCTTCTGTTCCAGAGATAATGGCCAAAACATCTAGAAAACGGCCACTTTCGCAGATTTTGAGTTTTGGCCATTGTCGCCCGTTTTTCTTCAAAATAATGAATGAAAACACAATTTGTTGTAGGGAAAGGAACAATTAGGGTTTTAGATTATCAAACACAAATAAGGATCAAACTGTAAACAAATTAAATATGAACAAATGTAACAAAAAGACAGAACTGAACTCTGAATCAAAGGCAAAACTAAACAATAAAGGTTACACGGGCTGGAAGACAAGCGGGATTGAGTCTCTGCTGCTGTTTGAGCTGCTGGTCCCCCTGCTGTCAGGGCAGAGTGAGGCTTTATAGGTGAGGACCCAGAAGAACAGCCAATCATGGCTAGGGCGTGGACAGAGCCGACCAATGAGGAGTAGGGGACAGGGCCAGAGGGCTGGACCTGTCAATCTGCATCGCTGCCTCTGTTCAATCAGCCTCTTCACACTCAAACCAGCAGTGGTGGAAAAAGTACTTAAATGTTTTACTTAAAGGAGTAGTTCACCCAAAAAATGACTTATTTTCTATCAATTGCACACCCCATGAAGCCTTGAATCCATATATTTATTTTTGTTTTTGTGGCATTCCTAAGCCAATAATTTGATTCCCGTCTCCTACAGGCTAATGTATCCGGTAGGAGACACAAAGTAGATTATTTGTGTCTCCTACCGGATACACACCCGGTCATCAAATTATTGTCTTAGGAAAGCCACAAAAACAAAAATAAATCCATGAATTCAAGGCTTCATGGGGTGTGCAATTGATAGAAAATAAGTCATTTTTTAGGTGAACACCTCCTTTAAGTAAAAGTATCAATACTGCAATATAGAAATACTCTGTTACAAGAAACAGAACCGGAATTTAAAAGTGTACTTGAGTAAAAGTACAAAAGTATTGGCATCAAAATGTACTTAAAGTACCAAAAGTAAAAGTACTCATTAGGCAGAATGTCCTATTTAAAGTTTTCAAATGTATAAAAATCATAGCCGATCTTAGCCGATCTTAGCCGATCATAGCCGATCTACAAGCTCACAATGCATTGTGAGCTTGTAGATCGGCTATTTTCAAATGGCCGAAATGTATACAGGGCTGAAGTGGTTAATGTATGTTTTGTAATTATAACCAAAATCTACAAAGTAACTAGTTACTAGTGGAGTAAAAGTACAATATTTGGATCCGAGATGTAGAGGAGTAGTAGTAAAAGTATTGGAAATTTGAAATACTCGGGTACAGTACAAATACCTCAAAATTGAACTTAAGCACAGTACTTAAGTAAATGTACTTAGTTACTTTCCACCACTGCAAACCAGCAATCAGCGCCACACCCAACTCTCCACCATTATCTCACAGCAGACCATTCTCCACCTTATAAGGAACACAAGAAAAGGAACCATATACACAAAGCCACCAATAATACAAACATATTCCAACTCATCATACATTTACCCAAATAAATCCAAATATAAAGTACTAAATACGGCTGGCCGTAACGATGGGGGTGCATATACAATAATGGTCACATCCATGAGACGGTCAGCTAGATATGATGAGCTAAAGCAGGGGTCTTCAACAGGGGGTCCGGGACCCCTAGGGGGTCCTCAGAGTTACTACAAGGGGTCCGCCAAATCTTTGTGTGATGGGATTTTTTATTTTACCTTAACCACTTGAACCCTAGCATCCCTTTTCTGAGGAGAACTTTAGCCAAGAATAGCAGATCTACAAGCTAACAACGCCTCGCGTTGCGAGGCGTTGTTAGCTTGTAGATCGGCTATTTTTGGCAAAGAGGCATATAGGTGTAGAGGGAAAAAAAATAGCAGACCACGTAAACAAAAAAAAATTGAATCTGAAACACAATTTTATACGATATAGAGGGGGTCCCAACTTCATCTCTCTCTCAGCTAGGGGGTCCTTGGCCTGAAAACGTTGAAGACCCCTGAGCTAAAGTGTAGCTTTGAAAGCCTCTTATAAAATTGCATGGAATTCTCAAAGGAAAGAAAGAAAGAAAGAAAGAAAGAAAGAAAGAAAGAAAGAAAGAAAGAAAGAAAGAAAGAAAGAAAGAAAGAAAGACAACACAATTTCAATCAATACATGTCTCATTCTGAGCTAAGGGGTCCTTGTCCTGAAAAACATTGAGGACCCCTGATTTAAGTTGTAAAAGGGATCATATAGCACTATTCTGTATGTGTCTATTTATAGCTTATGGCCGTACATTGCACATAAACATAAACCTTTTTGTCTGTTAATGGTTTCAGTTTTAGATTCCGCTCATGTTTACAGTACATTTCAGGGTGGGCCTGCGCCAACATCTCTCACACGCAGGACCCAACCCATGTCTTACAATGCATTAAAACACACTGATGACGTATAAACCTGAACTGAAATAACCACTTAATGAAATGGTGTGTGTTGGATAGCTCACACGTCATCACACGTGAGGTGAGAATACTACTGAACCTCGAACCCGGAACTCACCTGACCCGGGACCCGGGACCCGGGACCCGGGACCCCAGGCTGAGGTGACTCAAGGTGGAAGACAGCTGTGCAGAAACGTGCAGCAATGGGCCCGGTCTTTAAGGTACTCAAAAGCAGGGGTGGAAAGTTACAATGAACATTTACTCACTGTACTTAGGTACAAATTTGAGGTATTTTTTACTTTACTGGAGTAGGCTACTTCCAACTTTCAATCATTTTTTACTTCTACTCCACTACATCTCAGTCATGTTGTACTTTTACTCCACTGTAATTATTTGAAAACTTTAGTTACCAGTTACTTTGTAGATTTTGATTATTATTACGAAACCACTTCAGAACTAGATATATTCTTTGGCAATTTGAAAATAGCCGATCTACAAGCTCACAACGCGTCGCTGTGCAACGCGTTGTGAGCTTGTAGATCTGCTATTTTCAAACAATTTTTAATAACTTTATAATAAGTACTTTTACTTTTGGTACTTACTCAGGTAAAATCTTAATACCGAACTTGTAACAGACTTTTTCTACAATAGGGTATTGATACTTTTACTTATTTTAAAGTACAACAATACAGGACAAATTGAGGTACTCTTCTTTAATATTTCAACATGAAATTCATCATATCAAAATTGCACTTAAGTACAATTTTGAGGTATTTTTACTTTACTGGAGTAGGCCACTTACAACTTAACAACTTACAATAATTTTACTTCTACTCCACTACATCTCAGAGGCAAATATTGTACTTTTACTCCACTGTAATTATTTGAACACATTAGTTACTAGTTACTTTGTAGATTTTATTACAAAACCTCAGAACTATCTATATACTTTGGCAACTTGAAAATAGCCGATCTACAAGCTCACAACGCGTCGCAAAGCGACGCGTTGTGAGCTTGTAGATCGTCAATTTTCAAACTATTTTTATACATTATATACATGTGAAAACTTTATAATGAGTACTTTTACTTTTGGTACTTACTCAGGTACATTTTTAATACCGAGCGTGTAGCAGACTTTTTCTACAATAGGGTATTGATACTTTTACTTATATTAAAGTACAACAATACATGACAAATCGAGGTACTCTTCTTTAATATTTCAACATGAAATTCATGATATCAATGGGGGACCCTATAAAAAAAGCATCAAAATGGGTAAAACATTTGGGTATTGTTAAAAAAGATTTTCCTAAAAAACAAATAATGGATCTGGAAACCTTCCCTTCGGTCCACCCATTCCTGGGACATGTGAGCCTTGTCCAGTGAAGCCACAGTCTAATTGCATCAGCTGACCATTGTGGGAGCATAGGATTTTATTTGACCCTCTATCACTTTTTTTCAACGTTGGGTGAAATTCACCGGAAGACCAACGTGTAGAATAAATCAGGGAAATAAACCCTTCCTTCTATGACGTCACTGAGCATCCTGAAGGTACCCAAGGACCCACCCACCTACTACTAGCTCAAACCCAGAAGTCACCTGACCCGGGACCCAGGCTCATAGATATAGAAACCTAGACACCTCATTGGCCTCTGCAGTTCGTTGGAGCAACTGGTATCGTGGCCGCCATTTTAGAGGAGGAAAGCTGACACTCAAAGTGACTACTGGCCAATCACAGCGCTCACAGAGCGTTGACTACTGGCCAATTCCAGTGCGTTGACTACTGGCCAATCACAGCGCGTTGACTACTGGCCAATTCCAGCGCGTTGACTACTGGCCAATCACAGCGCGTTGACTACCGGCCAAACCCAGTGCGTTGACTACTGGCCAATCGCAGCGCGTCTAACTGACTTTTGCTGCGCGTCTGCCACTTACGAAAAGACCCGCCCCCACCTGGCTTTGATTGGCTTACCGAACGCCCCCTTCTTTGACACACGTGGAAGCTTTCCTACTCTAAAATGGCGCCCGAGATACCAATGCCTCAGAGCCGAAGGAGGCGTCTACCTTTATATGTCTATGCCCAGGCTGAGGTGACTCAAGGTGGAAGCCAGCTGTGCAGAAACGTGCAGCAATGGGCCCGGTCTTTAAGGTACTCAAAGGCAGGGGTGGAAAGTTACAAAGCACATTTACTCAAGTACTGTACTTATAGGTACAATTTTGAGGTATTTGACTTTACTGGAGTTGACTTCCAATTTTCAAAATGTTCTACTAAGTACATTTCGATATACATTTTGAATTCCGTACTTTTACTTGTAACAGAGCACTTCTACGTAGCAGTATTGATACCTTTTACTTAAGTAAAACATTTGAGTACTTTTCCCACCACTGGGCTCAGGGTGGAAGACAGGGTTAAACAACAAAAAATGGGACTGGCCTTCAAAATTGTAAATGCAAATTTGCCCGATATGTGCGGGATATATTCCCGCATATCTGATTAAATACCTCCAAAAGGTTAGCGACACCCACAGTCACAATACCAGAGGGAGCGTTAACAACAATTTGGTACCACCCACCCATAAATCAAACATGGGCAAATTCTCCTTCTACAGCACTGCCACCCAGGATTGGAATAGTCTAACTCCATCCCTCAAAAAATGCAGTTCGCTGGGCTCATTTAAAAGAGCCTTAAAAAAAAATCAGGCCAAAGGAGGAGGTAGTACCATTTTCCCGTTAGACAGCAGACCCCCCCCCCCCCCCCCCCCCTGTTCTTGTACATATTTTTTTGTACATAGTGTTATTTTTTTTTGGCTGTTTATTTTGTAATGATATTTGAACTGTGGTGCCACTATATATGCCTATGAATTGAATACCAAGGCCCTCATTGGAAACAAGTCCGCAAGGACTTTTATGAACGGACCTGTTAGACAAAGTATTTTAAATGTAACTGTGCTGTTTTGTATTTTTTGCCTAATAAAATATTCAATCAATCAATGCACACTGGTATAAATTAATCTGTTCAAAGTCAAGGCTGTCATTAGAGTCAGGATGTGATGTACTTATCGACCAGCAGAGGGCGCTGCCTGTACAACCTCCGTACAATAAGTTCAAAGTCAACGCCGTCATCACAGCTGTAGTTCACGTGTAGCACCGACAAGGAGCACTGTTCGACCTCTGGTACACACAGATGAAAGTCAAGGCTGTCATTAAACAGCTGGGAGGTGATTCTTCTCTGTTTCCTCACCATTCATTTATTCATTCATTCATTGATGGAATCAGATTCACCAAGAGTTTATCTACAAAAAATACACTCCTGATTAGTTGGTGTGACTCATTTAAACCAGGTTTACTACATGGCACCACCACTCATAACAATGCATATTTAGCAGTGGTGGGAAAAGTACTCAAATTCTTTACTTAAGTAAAAGTACCAATACTGCAATACAAAAATACTCTGTTACAAGTAAAAGTCCAGAATTACAAAATTACTTGAGTAAAAGTACAAAAGTATTGGCATCAAAATGTACTTAAAGTACCAAAAGTAAAAGTACTAAATATTTGAAAATAGCAGATCTACAAGCTCACAACGCGTCGCTTTGTGAGCTTGTAGATATGCTATTTTCAAATAGCCTAGGTATAAAATAGGTTTAAAGTGGTTAATGTATGTTTCATTATATCATAATTTTTATCTGAAAAGTAACTAGCAACTAAAGTTTTCAAATAATTGTAGTGGAGTAAAAGTACAATATTTGCCTCTGAGATGTTGTGGAGTAGAAGTAAAAGTATTGGAAATTGGAAATACTCAAGTAAAGTACAAATACCTCAAAATTGTACTTAAGTACAGTACTTAAGTAAATGTACCTAGTTACTTTCCACCACTGATATTTAGTCAGAACAAGATTAACAACAAAGACATCCAGCCAAATCAGAATGAATATTTTAACGATTGATTAAAGTATTGTGGTCTAATGACAGATTAAAGACAACGTCATAGTAGTAAACATACAGAGGCTGTCATCTCCACCACTGACCACAAAACAAGTTCCCTGTCAATCACAGTGCATGGGGGGGGAGGGGCTTGACCTAAACAATTACCATGGTAATTATTACATAGAAAACAAACAACCTTCACTGTTAGGACACTTGAATCAATGAATCAATCAACACTCATGAGCTCTGAGCTCTGAGCAGACCAACCAACGCCTTGGGGCTGACGCACAAGCTGCTGAGTCAAACCCCCCCCCCCCCCCCCCACACACACACACACACACACACACACACACACACACACACACACACACACACACACACACACACACACACACACACACTTAGAGGATGTAATTGATGTAGTGAGAGGCTTGTCCCAGTCCCACACGCACACATGTGGATCCAACCTAGACCCAGCCTCCATATAAAAGCCAGTAGGTTGTTGCCTGCTCCAGACCAGAGCAGCAGACAGACATACAGACATACAGGCAGACAGACAGACATACAGGCAGACAGACAGACATACGGACATAAGGACATAAGGACATAAGGACTGCTCCAGACCAGAGCAGCAGACAGACAGACAGACATACAGACATACAGGCAGACAGACATACGGACATAAGGACATAAGGACATAAGGACATAAGGACTGCTCCAGACCAGAGCAGCAGACAGACAGACAGACATACATAAGGACATAAGGACTGCTCCAGACCAGAGACATAAGGACTGCTAGACCAGAGGAACAGACAGACAGACAGACAGACAGACAGACAGACAGACAGACAGACAGACAGACAGACAGACAGACAGACAGACAGACAGACAGACAGACAGACAGACAGACATAAGGACACTGGATGTTACACTAGTGGATGTTTCCCCAGTTCAGCATCACCTCAGCATCACCTGATAGAGGTAGGAGGACTATATATATATATATATATATATATATATATATATATATATATATATATATATATATATATATATATATATACTGCATCATTACATTGTTTATTTATTTAGGCCAATAGCTGTGCTTTGTGTGCACTCAATATACATGTGTATATTATATATATACAATATATACACGTGCGCACACGCGCGCGCACGTGTGTGTGTGTGTGTGTGCGCGTGTGTGTGTGTGTGTGTGTGTGTGTGTGTGTGTGTGTGTGTGTGTGTGTGTGTGTGTGTGTGTATATATATATACATATATATTTATATATATATATATATATATATGTGTATATATATATATATATATATATATATATATATATATATATACATATACACACCTATTGCCTAGGCTCACAACACGCTGCTATTTTCTTTTCTAACAACTTAACTGATTGATTGTATCTGACAAATATGAGGACATGAAGAACACACTAACTAAAATGGTTCTTCAGTAGGTGATGGTTCTTCAAGGAACCATAGAGCCATGTGTATCCATTAGACTATTCTAGAAGGACACAATACAGTTACGTGTGTTACAATACAGTCAGACAGTCACATACTGTAGATATGAAACACAGCTATTTGTGTTTAAAGTTTCTTCCTAAAGAAGGTGACAGACTTATAACACAAATAGGTTTTATAGTGAGCGCCCAACAGCCAAGGTGACAGCTGGTGCTTTGGGCTGTGGGTGCTCTGCTAAAGTCATTACTAAACTTGACTTATCTGGTAGTATCATTATTATCATTATACTGAACCTTATTTATCCAGTACACTATTAACCCATTAATACCGGGAAAGCATCTGTTCATTTTAGATTTGAACCACTTTAACCCTTTAAGACCGGGGGACGCATCTGTGTAACCACTTTATCCATATTTTATACTTTTGGCTATTCAAAAATAGCAGATATACAAGCTCATAGCGCGGCACCGAGTGCCGCGCTAAGAGCTTGTAGATCTGCTATTTTTTTTTAATTGTGTTTTTTTTTTTGCAAATCTTTGAATATATATCTATAAAGCAATTGTTTTTTACTCAAATATTTGCTTCTGGGGGTCCCTGGAAATTATTTTTTTGAGATGGGGGTCCGCAGCCAAATACATATCGTTGTGGGGCTCCTTGACACTGACATTAATATTGTAGCAACATAAGTGTTTCAGAAAACTGTTTTAAACTGATTTAGAAGACATTTGTAGAATCCCCAGAAGCAATAACATTTTAGCTAGAAATGCTCGCTTTTAATATATATATATTCAAAGATTTGCACAACATTTTTAACGATTTTTCAAAAATAGCAGATCTACAAGCTCATAGCACGGCACTCGGTGCCGCGCTATGAGCTTGTATATCTGCTATTTTTGAATAGCCCAACAAAATCTAAAAAATTACACACAGATGCGTTCTCAGGTCTTAAAGAGTACTTTGGCTATTCAAAAACACCAGATATACAAGCTCATGAGCTTGTATATATACAAATATTTGAATATGTCTTTTTTTAAAGCAAACATTTTTAACTCAAATCTTTGCTTCTGGGGGGATTCTACAAATGTCTTCTAAATCTAAAACAGTTTAAAAAAAAAAAAACTCATGTTGCTATAATCAGTGGTTCTCAAACTTTTTCACGTCAAGGACCCCCAAAATGATATGTATTTGTCCGCGGACCCCCCAAAATATGCTGTTCCAGGGACCCCCAAGAAGAACAGAAAAAAATCGCTTTAAAACATATATATATATATTAAAAGATTTGGACACATTTTCCACGATTCTTCCAAAAATAGCAGATCTACAAGCTCACAAATATTTTGAGATGAGGGTCTGCGGCCAAATATTAAAAAAAAAAAAAAAAAATCTAAATCCTAACAGCATGTTGCTATATCACTGGTGCTCCAACCGTTTCATAATTCATGTCAGAATTATAATGTATTTCAAAAATATTTTTGTCCCAGGGACCCCCAGAAGCACAGATTGATTGAGTTAAAAAAAAATGTTGGCTTTAAAAAAAAGCACCGTGAGTTGTGGAGAAGGAGGTATTCCGCTCCCCTGTATGCCCTGCACTGTGTATTGTGTGGAAGTGACTATAAAAGTGCTTCTGATTCTGATCATGTCCCCAGATACCAGACCGCCGCCACAGACATGGAGCTGAAGCCGCTCTTACAGAAGCTGGGCTCTGTGGTCCGCGCTTTCTTCACCTTCCTGTTCGCCCTGGTGGTCCTCGGGGTGATGGTGTGGGCCTACGTCAAAGGTAGGGTCTTTTACAGTGGTGGGGAAAAAGTACTCAAATTCTTTACTTAAAGTAAAAGTACCAATGCTGCGATGTAAAAATACTCTGTTACAAGTAAAAGTCCAGAATAAAAAATGTACTTGAGTAAAAGTACAAAAGTATTGGCATCAAAATGTACTTAAAGTACCAAAAGTAAAAATACTAAATATTTGAAAATAGCCGATCTACAAGCTCACAACGCGTCGCGATGCGACGCATTGTGAGCTTGTAGATCTGCTATTTTCAAATAGCCTAGGTTTAAAATAGGTTCAAAGTGGTTAATGTATGTTTCATTATATCATAATTTATATCTGAAAAGTAACTAGTAACTAAAGTTTTCAAGTAAATATAGTGGAGTAAAAGTACAATATTTGCCTCTGAGATGTAGTGGAGTAGAAGTAAAAGTATTGGAAATTGGAAATACTCAAGTAAAGTACAAATACCTCAAAATTGTACTTAAGTACAGTACTTAAGTAAATGTACTCCACCACTGGTCTTTTATGTGATTTTATAGAGATAGATGCCACGTTATAGAGGCCATGCAGGTTCATTGTTTTACCTAAGGGATCCTTGAGAGGGTTCATATAGCATCAAATTCAGTTTAACCACTTAAACTGATGCAATGCAACATATTGTGAACTTGTAGATCTGCTATTTTCAAAAGCTGCTTATCCCATTCAATCCAGCAACGCATGTGTGTAATTTTCAGATTTCTTTGGCTATTCAAAAATAGCAGATCTACAAGCTCATAGCGCGGCACCGAGTGCACCGCGCTATGAGCTTGTAGATCTGCCATTGTTATTTTTTTTAAATCGTGAACAATTTTGCAAACTCTTTGAATATATATATAAATATATATATTTTTTAAGCAAACATTTGTAACTCAAATCTTTGCTCCTGGGGGGGGGGGGGGGGGGGGGGGTCCCTGGAACAACACATTTTGAGATGGGGGTCCGTGGCCAAATACATATCTAAAAATGCTTTCCAAATCCAGTATCCAGTATGTTGCTATATCAGTGGTGCTCCAACTTTTCCATGTCAAGGACCCCCAAAATGATATGTATTTGGCCGCGGACCCCCATCTCAAAATATGTTGTACCAGGGACCCCCCAGAAGCAAAGATCAGAGTTAAAAATGTTCGCTTTAAAACGTATACATAATATTCAAAATTTTCAAGATTAAAAAAAAAAAAAATAGCAGGTGCTATTCGATTGTTGTTGAGCTTATATATCTGCTATTTTTGAATAGCCAAAGAAATCTGAAAATTACACAGATGGGTTATTGTCACTCTGGATACTAGCGTCTGCTAAAATGCCTAAATTGAATAAACTGTTCTATGTTTAGGTTTCCAGCTGGCCACCTCCTATACGGCATCGTGTCCTTCAGGGTGTATTATAAGTGTATTATAAGTGTATTATAAGTGTATTATAATTATATGTGTATTATAAGTGTATTATAAGTGTATTATAATTATATGTGTATTATAATTGTATTATAAGTGTATTATAATTATAAGTGTATCATAAGTGTATTATTTGTGTATTATATGGCAGGTTTCCAGCTGGCCACCTCGCCCTACGGCATCGTGTCCTTCGGTGTGTACGGTCTGCTGCTGGGCCTTCACGTCCTGGTGCAGAGCTTCTTCGCCTTCATAGAGCACCGCCGCATGAAGACCCTGGAGGAGCCCTGCACCTTCACCAAGACGGTGGGCTTCACCATCTCAGCCTACCAGGAGGACCCCGCCTATCTCAGGCAAGAAACACAGCCAATAGAACGCAACGATAGAATTGACCCTAAAAAAAGAAACAACATTTGAGTTAACCTTTTTAGACCTGTGTCATTTTTAGATTTCTTGGGCTATTCAAAAATAGCAGATCTACAAGCTCACAGAGTGCCGCGCTATGAGCTTGTAGATCTGCTATTTTTGAGGGGAAAAAAACCTGAACATTTGTGCAAATCTTTGAATATTATGTATTTTCTTAAATCGGACATTTTTAACTCAAATCTTTGCTTCTGGGGGATTCTACAAATGTCTTCTAAATCCTAATTTTATGTCGCTATAATATCAGTGGTTCTCAAACTTCTTCATGTCTAGGACCCCCAAAATGATATGTATTTGGTCGCGGACCCCCATCTCAAAATATGCTGTTCCAGGGACCCCCAGAAGCAAAGATTTGAGATAAAAAATATACAAAGATTTGCACTGAGTGCCGCGCTATGAGCTTTTTCTTTTTAACACAAATCTTTGCTTCTGGGGGGGTCCCTGACACAAAGCATTTTCAGATGGGGGGTCCGCGGCCAAACACATATCATTTTGGGGGTCCTTGACACGAAAAAGTTGTGAGAACCACTCCTATATAGATAAATGAACTCTAACTATAACGTTGGATGTCATCATATCATACAGGGAGTGCCTGAGCTCCATCCTATATATATATATATATATATATATATATATATATATATATATATATATATATATATATATATATATAAATAAATTAACTCTTGGATGTCCTCATATCATACAGGGAGTGCCTGAGCTCCATCCGGGCCCTGAAGTATCCTCCTGAGCTGCTGCGTGTGATCATGGTGGTGGACGGGAACACGGAGGACGACCGCTACATGATGGAGATGTTCAGGGAGGTGTTCCAGGACCAGGAGCCTGGATGCCTAGTCTGGAAGAACAACTACCACACCTGGGACCCCGTCAAGGCCGCGGAGGAGGCCGGGCTCAAAGGTGAGCTGGACAGACCTTTACTTATAAGGAACAAGTACTCAAATGTTTTACTTAAGTAAAAGTATCAAAACTGCAATGTAGAAGTACTCTGTTGCAAGTAAAAGTCCGGAATTCAAAATGTACTTGAGTAAAAGTACAAAAGTAATGGTATCAAAATGTAGCCTGGTAAACCCCCCTCCCTCCGGAAATTTCATTTGCATTTGATTTCAGGAAGGAGTCTGGCCTACAGGCCTGTGTGTGAACAGCGTTTTCCTAGGGAGTTGAAGGCAAGGGGGCGGGGGTCCGGGTGGGGAGAGAGCCTGGCTGTGTTGACGGACAACGGATGCACGCTTATGAGAAACAACAAAAATAAAACCTGGCGAAACAGTTGCGTGCATTAGTGCAAGATGAGGATAAAGGAAACATTCAGTCTAAATGTCCAGTTTGCTAATTCACAACCACTAGGCCTACTACCACTTTTGTATTTGAAACTTTAAATTTCTCTAAATATTATAAACTTTCACGACAGCCTAAGTACAAATATCATTTATGAAAAGGCTACTATAGGCTACAGTGAAGTCGGACTGAATGACTGAAACGTTTTTTTTTTTTTTTTTTTTACTCTATTGGTGTTTTGTTGTAGGGGATTATCTGGTGCACATGTAGGCTATCTGTTATGAAAGAGAAATTGTATCTTGAGTGAAACGGCTAGTTTCCATATACATTTCCTTTACAGATTACAAATTCCTTACATTACAAATCCTTATAAGCTATATATTTCTGGGATGCATAGTAGCTGAAACTCCACAAGATATTCCTCTACACTTATTTTGCCTTCAACTCCCTAGGAAAACGTTGTTTGCGGCCTGTATGGGCAATTTGGGAGCTGGGCTGGATTAGTACCGTTGACTGACAACCCCTTCGGCCAATCAGCAGTTCGATCTACAAGCTCACAACGTGTCGCGATGCGACGCGTTGTGAGCTTGTAGATCAGCTATTTTCAAATATTTGATGACTACAAGTACTTGATGACTACAAGCTCATTTTCGTATAGCCTAAGTATAAAATATGACTAAAGTGGTTACTGTATGTTTTGTAATAATAATCTAAATCTGCCAAAAACGTAGTCAAATAATTGTATCGTAGTGGAGCAAAAAAAGTATAAAGTGTTGTATATAAGTAAGTAGAGTACTTGAGAGAATGTATTTATTTGTAGTTCCTTCCCCTCTCTGCCATCAGCTCCCGGGGCCGGGGAGGACGGCGGCGCTGGCTATATGCTCGGGGAGGATCCCCAGCGCCGGGAGGTGGAGCAGCTGATTGGCTCCAAGCAGTGCGTGTGCATCATGCAGAAATGGGGCGGCAAGCGGGAGGTGATGTACACGGCCTTCAAGGCCCTGGGCCCCTCCGTAGACTACATACAGGTACTGTCATTTATTCTAAAATGTACTTTCCTTTCCAAAATAACACATTTTATGACCTTTTCTACTGATACTCCGCGGTGGAAAAAGTATAGATATTTTACTTAGGTAAAAGTAGCAATACCACAATGTAGAGATAGGCTGTTACAAGTAAAAGGCCTGTGTTCAAAATGCTACTTGAGTAAAAGTACAAAAGTATTGGTATCAAAATATACTTAAAGTACCAAAAATAAAAGTACTAAAATGTTTGAAAATAGCAGGTCTAGGGGGTCTCCATTGAGTGTCCTAGCGGAGATTCCACTGGTAATCAAATGTATTGGCTTATGAATGTGACAAAAACAACAAAATCTCCATGAATTCGAGGCTTTGTGGGGATAGAAAATAGGTAATTTTTTGGGTGAACTATCCCTTTAAGTAAAAGTAAACATTCACCATAACAATGCTACTGTTTATTAACATACAAAGCTGAGCTCCGTCCCTCAGAACAACTTGTGAATGAGTTAGTTTTGTTGTGAGGAGTTTTGTTTTGACTCAAACGTCCTCCAAGCCTGGTTAAGTCGTTATCTCCACGTGTTTAAAGCGTTGTGACAACTCACCTCTGTTCCTATAAATGACTGTTTAAGCCACGGCTCGCATTCACTTTAATTTAAAACAAATAATTTCAAAGAGCACGTCACCCATTTTCAACCTTATCTTCACGTGATTGCTCCGTGAGCTTTGAGCTGGCACAGTGTCTATTTTTAAATATAGCCAAAGTGTAAAATAGAGTTAAAGTGGTTCAACTGATTTTGGTGCTATATTAACCCATTTAGCTGGGTTTTCTGGAAAACCCCTGGGTCACCAGCACCACTGCTTCATTGACAGTGGTGGTAGAAGTACTCACATTTTTTTTTTACTTACGTAAAAGTATCAATACTGCAATGTAGAAATACTCTGTTACAAGCAAAAGTCTTGATGTCAAGTCCAAGATCAAAATGTACTTAAAGTGCCAAAAGTAGAAAGTACTCATTATGCAGTATGTCCCATTTCACAAGTTGTCAAATGCAGAAAAATCTTTTGAAGATTGATCTACAAGCTCACAATGCAACGCATTGTGAGCTTGTAGATCTGCTATTTTCAAATAGCCAAATTCTATATAGAGCTAAAGTGGTTAATGTATGTTTTGTAATTCTCTCTCTCTCTCTCTCTCTCTCTCTCTCTCTCTCTCTCTCTCTCTCTCTCTCTCTCTCTCTCTCTCTCTCTCTCTCTCTGTAGGTGTGTGACTCAGACACCAAGCTGGACCCCATGGCCACGCTGGAGCTGGTGAAGGTCCTGGAGAGCGACCAGAAGTTCGGGGCGGTGGGAGGAGACGTGATGATCCTCAACCTGAAGGAGTCCTACGTCAGCTTCATGAGCAGCCTGCGCTACTGGATGGCCTTCAACGTGGAGCGGTCCTGCCAGTCCTTCTTCAACTGTGTCTCCTGCATCAGTGGACCCCTGGGTGAGTCAGTGGACCCCCTGGGTAAAAGGAGGAAGAAGGACCCTTGTCTTGCATACATCTCTCCTGTCTTTCTGCCCTTGTTTTTTTCTGAAATAAAGCATATGGGGTCGTGTCTCCGGGACATTTCATTTTTAAAATGTATTTCTATGGTAAAAAATGCGATGGAACGCTCCTGATCCCTGCAGTACAGCATCACGTTGCAGCCATTTCTTGAAGTTCCCTGGGCACTTCAAGCTCAATATAGCTATCAAACCCTAACCCAACCCTAACCCTAAGCCTAAGCTTAACCTCACAAACACTATGCCTAAACCTAACCTTAACCTCACAAACACTATGCCTAAACCTAACCTTAACCTCACAAACACTATGCCTAAACCTAAACCTAACCTCTCAAACACTATGCCTAAACCTAACCTTAACCTCACAAACAATATGCCTAAACCTAACCTTAACCGTACAAACATTATGGCTAAACCTAAACCTAACCTCACAAACACTATGCCTAAACCTAAACCTAACCTCACAAACACTATGCCTAAACCTAACCTTAACCTCACAAACAATATGCCTAAACCTAAACCTAACCTCACAAACACTATGCCTAAACCTAAACCTAACCTCACAAACACTATGCCTAAACCTAACCTTAACCTCACAAACACTATGCCTAAACCTAACCCTAACCTCACAAACACTATGCCTAAACCTAACCTTAACCTCACAAACAATATGCCTAAACCTAACCTTAACCTCACAAACAATATGCCTAAACCTAACCTTAACCTCACAAACAATATGCCTAAACCTAACCTTAACCTCACAAACATTATGCCTAAACCTAAACCTAACCTTAACCTCACAAACATTATGCCTAAACCTAAACCTAACCTTAACCTCACAAACATTATGCCTTAACCTAAACCTAACCTCACAAACACTATGCCTAAACCTAACCTTAACCTCACAAACATTATGCCTAAACCTAAACCTAACCTCACAAACACTATGCTTAAACCTAACCTTAACCCTAACAATAACCTTACAAACACTTTGCCTAAACCTAACCTTAACCCTAACCTCACAAACACTAGCCTCAAAACCACACCCACCTGGGCAAACCACAGAGAAAGGAGAGAGTCCACATGATATCCAAAGCGTTACAAAAAAAATGCTTCCTGTGGACGACGTGGCCCCTAAAAAAAAATGCCAAAAATAAATCTCCTAAGAAAAATGTAAATACTGTGTAACACATTTAAAAACATATCTATAGTCAGTGATGTCACATCGGCTGGCAGATGGATTGTATAACTCTGTGTCATTTTGTTGCTTGCCTCTGCAGGTCTGTACAGAAATGACCTGCTTCAGCAGTTTCTGGAGTCCTGGTACAACCAGAAGTTCCTGGGAACTCACTGCACCTTCGGCGATGACAGACACCTCACCAACCGCATGCTGAGCATGGGCTACGCCACCAAGTAGGTAGCAGCTAGGAGCTAAAATTACCCTACGGCGGAACACTGCCATCGGTGACACAGCTATAGGCACTGTCACTGTTCTCGTTATGTAATCGGCCCCGATCGCAGATCGACCAACTTCAGCTAAAACTGCAGTTGTTTTGTATAGTCCGCTAAATCAGTGGTTCTCAACCTGTGGGTCGGGACCCCCATGGGTTTTTTTGGGGGGTTTTGGGGGGGTCCCCAGGCCCAGATGACAGTAAAGTGGACAATTTAAGGACTTTGACATTTTAAGACTTTTTTAATACCTAAAATAAGACAGCAAAGAAAAATACCATTATTGCAATAAAATCATCAATTATCAACAAACTAACTGGTCAACCATTGGCCAAATTGTCCAATAATATAAAAAAGAGGCAAACATTTTGAAAATAGCAGATCTACAAGCTCACAACGCTTATGAGCTTGTAGATCGGCTATTTTCAAAAATTGTATCTGTAGAACCGAGTCAAACTAATTTATATAACATTAAAGGAGTAGTTCACCCAAAAAATTACTTATTTTATATCAATTACACACCCCATCATGAAGCATTGAATTCAAGGATATTTTTTCGTATTTCACCCATTCCTAAGACAATAATTTGATTACCGGCGGAAAGATACTAATGTATCTGGTAGGAGACACAATAAAGTAGACTCTTTGTGTCTCCTACCGGATACACACCCGGTCATCTAATTATTGGCTTAGGAATGCGACAAAAAAAAAAACTTGAATGAAAATAAGTAATTGTTTGGGGTGAACTACTGTAATCCTTTAATCCCAATTATTTGATTATTTGACAATCAATCATCAACTAAAACGTTAAGATTTCTTATAATAGAAAACGTCCAAAGGTTCCCATCGATCCATCGTCTTTGTTCAATTTATATTATATATATATAATATATATGTAACTATAATTAAGGGAGCAGTTTACCCAACAAATTACTTATTTCATATCAATTACACACCCCATCATGAAGCATTGAATTCAAGGTGATTCTTTTGTATTTCACCCATTCCTAAGACAATAATTTGATTACCGGCGGAAAGATACTAATGTATCTGGTAGGAGACACAATAAAGTAGACTCTTTGTGTCTCCTACCGGATACACACCCGGTCATCTAATTATTGGCTTAGGAATGCGACAAAAAAAAACAAAAAACGCATTGAATTCAATGGTGTGTACTTGAATGAAAATAAGTAATTGTTTGGGTTGAACTACTGTAGTCCTTTAATCCCAATTATTTGATTATTTGACAATCAATCATCAACTAAAACGTTAAGATTTCTTATAATAGAAAACGTCCAAAGGTTCCCATCCATCCATCGTCTTTGTTTACGTTTTTCTCAGATACACGGCCCACTCCAAGTGCTACACGGAGACGCCCGGTGGCTTCCTGCGCTGGCTCAGCCAGCAGACCCGCTGGACCAAGTCCTACTTCCGCGAGTGGCTGTACAACGCCATGTGGTGGCACAAGCACCACCTGTGGATGACCTACGAGTCCATCGTGTCGGGCGTGTTCCCCTTCTTCGTCACCGCCACCATGGTGCAGCTGTTCTGGTGCGGCACCCTGTGGGACATCCTGTGGGTGCTGTGCTGCATCCAGCTCATCGGCCTGGTCAAGGCGGCGTACGCCTGCGTGCTGCGCCGCGACCTCATCATGGTGTTCATGTCGCTCTACAGGTACGTTCCAAACCGCCCCCCCCCCCCTCGCCCCCCCTCAGGTCTTCAAGTGCTGACCTGCTCGAGGTGCCTACAATGCAAGCCCACAACGCGTCGCAGCGCGACCCGTTGTTAGCTTGTAAGATCGGCTATTTTCAGAGCACAACACCCGAGCGCAACCGAACATAAAACGACTGGTCTTGTAGTTCTACTGGATCTCTTCTCCACTAGATCCCTCCCTAACATTATAGTCTAGTTTTTATTTGTTGAAGAAATTGTCAATATATTTAGTCTTGGTTTTAGTCATCATAACGTAGTTTTTATTTCGTTTTTTTATTTAGTATTCGTCAGTGAAAAAAGGAAGGCGACGAACATTTTTTCTCCATAGTTTTAGTCGACGAAATCAACACGGCTACAATTACATGTATAAAGAACACGGTGAATCAGCATTCTGTTTCTATGGGCCGACGGCGTGGAATAAACTCCCATTACACCGTATTAGGTGTAAAAGGCAGCCTCTGTGGATAGCTTTAAAGCACAGCTCAACACCTACTTCTTCACTCTTGCTTTTAGTAGATTTGTTGGTTGATTCTTAAATCTCTGTGTTGTTATCCATGTCCTCACTGTTTTGCCTGATTTACTGCCTTTTGCTATTATTGTCTCCGCCAGGCCGTAAGGCATGGCGAGAGAGTATGTTTTACCCCCTGTCCGTGTGTCCGTCCGTCCGTCCGTCCGTCCGTCCGTCCGTCCGTCCGTCCGTCCGTCACCAGCTAATCTCTGGCACCGTTGGCCCGGTCGCTGCGAAACTGTGCACACACACTCCCTGGATGCCAATTCAGAACATTTGCCCCAAATTTTTCACATGGGCCTGTTATAGCGCCACCAGGAGGCCGATTTGTGCAAAACCAATTTCTTTATATTACTCCTACAGATTTTATCCAAAGGTCATGCAAATCGGTATACAGTATCTCTATAGTCATGTGATCAACACGGATGTGTCCGATCTCCCATATTCCATCCTCATTGGCTAAGGCTGGCTTCCAAAGTTTGCAGGATTGCTCCGTTTTCAACTAAATGCCTCAAATTATGCACTCAGCTTGCGATTTCCGTGAAATTTTACACGCACATTCCCACTAGGCTGAGGAAGAAATGCCACCCCTTTCACATTGGCCTGTTATAGCGCCACCAGCAGGTCTAATTTAGCTAAACACATTTTAGGAACAAAATGCCTCAAATCATGAATGCAGTGTCCGATTGTCGTGAAAGGCCTAAGAAGAAACGGGCACCCTTTTCACAATGGCCTATTATAGCGCCACCAGGAGGCCACAATAACCTACCTGACCTGGCGGAGACCTGTGCTCCGAGGAGCACTTTTTCTAGTTTTAATGTTGTTTTAGGCTTTGTTAAATAGTTAAATTAGTTGTAATTGTAATTGTATTCTTGCTCTGTAAAGCACTTTGAGCTGCATTTCATGTCATGAAAAGGTGCTATAGAAATAAAAGTTTATTGTTATTATTATTATTATTACAGCGCCCTCTACATGACCAGCCTGCTGCCCGCCAAGTACTTCGCCATCCTCACCATGAACAAGAGCAGCTGGGGCACGTCGGGCCGCCGCAAGATGGTGGGCAACTACATGCCGCTGCTGCCGCTGTCGGTGTGGGCGGCCATCTTGCTGGGCGGGCTCTGCTACACGGCGTACCGCGAGAGCCAGGAGGGCTGGTTCACGGACGCTAAAGTGGAGGAGACCAAGTTCCTGGTGTTCGGCTGCGCCGCCTACATCCTCTACTGGACCGTGATGATCTGCCTGTACTGCGTGTGGTTCCGACGCACCTGCAGGAGGCGACGCAGGACGTATAAGATCAACGTGTAAGCCCCGCGGAGGACCTCGGCGCCAACAAAGACAAGCGCACTCCGTCTATTTGAAGGAGTTGTTCACCCAAAAAGTGGCTTATTTTCTATCAGTTACACTCCTTTGTGTCTCCTACCGGATACATTAGCCGGTAGGAGACGGTAATCAAATTATTGGCTTACGAATGCGAAAAAAAAAGAAAAAAAAAAACACGAATTCAAGGCTTCATGGGGTGTGTAACTGATAGAAAATACGATTTTTTTTGGGTGAACTACTCCTTTAAATACAATTTGCTGGGTTGCACGGCTCACGAAGACGAAGATTAGCCGGCATTCCGAATACACCGCATACACGGAGGCGTTTTGGCGTCAAGCCTAGACGCTGAGGAAGACTTGAAACGCTTAAACCGAGTCCGTGTATGTATGCACCGTGCCTTCATTAAAAAGTACCAGAAGGACTTGGAAGTGCCGGTCTATTCTCGTCACACCTTGGCACCGGAGCCACACCCCGGGTTTGGTCCGATATGTCGGCCGTTGTTTGACATTTCTTGCGACATCGGTGTCGGCGACTTAAGCAGCCGGCGTGTCTCGATGTGTGGAGACCTTCACACAGTCACTATTTAACTTAGTTTACATAATAAAACATGTATTTATTTTGTGCTTTTTAGTAACAACTTGCAAGAGGCTTTCTTGTACAAGCTGCTAAACCGACGACAGTATGTTTGAAAGATCAATCAACATCGTTGATCAAATCAGCAATATGGTTAAAGGTGCCGTATAGGTGACTTTGCTTTGTTAAAATAAGAGTTAAATAGCTCTGTATTCCCATAGTAATCATTGATATAGAGGGCTTTGTTCAGTAACAGGGGAGAGCCCAGTTACTGAACAAACACTCGAGCAACTATCAGAATATAGAGCTTCAACTTTTAAACGATAAAGTCTTTGTTTTAACAAAGTAAACGTATATCACCGACAAGCACTTTTAAACTTTATTGTCCTTATAGGAAAATACAGTAACTAGTAACTACCTAAGCAGTTCATTCAACAGAAAGATTATTTTGTGATATGAAAACACTTTTTAAAGAATCACCAAAGACTTTACACTTCTTCTCAGAATCAACTACAGCCACAGTATATACCATGAGGTTTTTGTCACAATGCATCCATGGCATTTGTTAATTATTTGTACTTTTGTTATTTAAACAGGTTTTTTTTCCTGTAAAAGTGTAAGTGCCAGAGTGTATGGATCTGTGTTAAACATGCAGTTTATTAATGTTGAGCACATGGACTCTCTCTCTCCACTGAAGGACGTTCGTTGAGGCACCACTTGAAGCAAACGGAGCGTACAGGGCTGTGCTGTACCGCCCCGTTCCTTTCTCATTACCATTGCACTGGAAACCAAACTTTTCTTGGTGGCAGCACTAAGCTCTGCAGACTCCCTGACAACACAGACATGGACTGTTCTCCTTCCCTTTCCTCACGGAGGTATGGGGCGAAAAATGTCAAAACCAAAAGTTCCTCTTGGTTAAAACTGAGTTTCTTTATGAAGTATATACTGTTGATGATGGAACAGTAGATATACAGTCTCGGATAATACATGGCAGCGAAGGTGCAATACTTTTAGGCCAGTGGGGGGGTTCTCAAACTGTTTCATGTCGAGGACCCCCAAAGATTTGGCCACGGACCCCCCATTTGAAAAGGTTTTGTACCCGCGGGGTACGCTGTGTCAACGTAAAAAAAAGAAAGAAAAAAAAAGAAGACAACACGCCATCGTGACGCGTTGAGCTTGTAAATCTGTTATTCATTTTGCTGGGGACCCCCTGGAACCCCCTCAAGGGACCCCTGGGGTGAACCCCAGACCACACTTTGAGAACCACTGCGATAGAGTCTTATCGGTGTCGACATTGACATATTTCCTGCACTTGAGTGAAGTCATCAAAGGTCATGAGACCTTAGATAATCATATAATAATGATGTGATATATTGTGTACATATATAGCGTATGGTTCATAGGAAAATAACAATCTTTGCTGTCAGGTGGAAACCTTGTCAAAATTGTCAAATAACCACTGTTTATGAAATAGATCCAATGTAGTTATTAATTAGTAACTAGCTCTTTTTTTTTTAATAGTTTATTATTTAAACATTTCTAAAAACCCAGACAAACATAAACACTTTCAACCTGGTGTCACTATTTTGGGCATGTCATTATAGGCTAACATTTGCAACATTTTTCAGAGAATATGGCAAAAATAGACGATTGTCTATTCACTATACCTTTGCATGACACTTTAATAATTATTACAAAGTAAAGCATTCATTTATGAAAAGAAAACATATGAAGATACAAGGTTTCTTCCCAACAGTGACAATATTAATATGATCAACTTTCTCTTGATATGTGAAGGTGGGACGTGACAGATGCACTTTGATTTGCTTTGTGAACTTTGTATCATAATTGCCTATGGAATCTTTTTTATTATTATTTTTATATGGCTTATACATATATTGCTGTCACGAATGCTGGAAATGGTCTCAAACTGTGAATAAATTAATGGTTTTGGGATGTTGTTTTTGAACCAACAAATAAAATATTTTCTGAGATTCAAATGCTTCGTTCATTCACTGGCAAGATAATGTTTTTTTTTAATTTATCAGATAATAGATTAGAGTTTATTTCCACATAAACACATTTGCAGATTCTAGTGCAAATGTTATTTTAACCTCACATTTTTTTTTTTATACCTCATGTACATGCTGCTACTATACATGCCATATATACATATATATATATATATATATATATATATATATATATATATATATATATATATATATAAGGGAACCGGTGCGCAACATGAAAGTATGGAACCCCCCGGTGCGCCACAGCGGCTAGGCCTTGCGTTAGATCATGTATTTTAATAGCCTTTTTTGCCTTTTTTTTTTAGATCTGACGTTCATAGTGACAGAACACTATGCAAAAAAAATAAAAAGAAAAGAAAGTCTCGCTAGACGAGATTTCAATCTCGTCTAGCGAGACATTTTTCGGTTGCATAGTGTTCTGTCACTATGAACGTCAGATCTCACAAAAAAAGGCAAAAAAGGCTATTAAAATACATGATCTAACGCAAGGCCTATCCGCGCACGTTTTGAGCTGTGGCGACCCCCGGAAGGAGTTATGAAAATGTTCTACTGTACCATTCATCCTAAGATATCATAACATCATAGAAAAGGTCAGAAAACCTTAGTCCAAAATTCCCCTTTAACTCCCAAAGAATTACCAGCAACCAGAAAGTCAGCCATAAAACGGGTTTTTATTATTTTCTTCAGGGTGGGTTATTTTTTTTTTTAATGAAATAACAAACCAAACAACTAAACAATATAACCCTAACTTAGCTACTGTACCCAAAGTAATATAACCAAAATACAATTGTTAACCTAACTCCTAATCAACAAAACATGAGCAAAATAGGAACCCAAAATAAATGCTACCCACCCCAACCAAACCCTGGCTGTAGCTAGTTCAATGTCTTTGTACAATACAATAAATAACAGGGTGGCACTCGGTGCCGTGCTATGAGCTTGTAGATCTGATATTTTTTGAATAGCAAAAGTATAAAATAATGGTTAAAATCTAAAATGGCAGATACTTAATGGGTCAAAACAGCATTTAAAAACAGCAGAGAGGCCATGCTATATTACCTGACACAGAGGAGAGACATGCAAGATAAGACAGACAGACAGACAGACAGACAGACAGACAGACAGACAGACAGACAGACAGACAGACAGGCAGACAGACAGACAGACAGACAGACAGACAGACAGACAGACAGACAGACAGACAGACAGACAGACAGACAGACAGACAGACAGACAGACAGACAGACAGACAGACAGACAGACAGACAGACAGACAGACAGACAGACAGACTACGTTAATTCCCTGACAGAGAGGAGAGAGAGAGAGTCATGTAAGATAAGAGTCTCACGAGAAGCATCATCTCTGCCCGACAGCAATGACATCATTGCTGTAAACCTCCTATATCCGCATTCACACTTTTTTGGGTGTTTTTTCATAAACGCCCTACTTGAACATGTACTACAGAGTCACACAAAACGCATCCAAAGAAGCAGATCTACAAGCGACGCGTTTCGAGCTTGTAGATCTGCTGCTTTTGATGCTTTTGAATTTGGATCCTTTTGGAACATATGAGGTTTCACCCCCGACAGAGACCGGCATGGTCTTGCTCTTACCGTACCGGCTGAGTCACCATGGAGGCACTCCTCCTACGTTTTAGAATTAAAGCCACCATTCTTTATCCAAAAGAAGCTGAAAACATGCTCAAACTCATAGAAACGCTGTAACACCAACAACAAGCCTATAAAGTCTTATTGTTGGTATTGTTTAGACCATTATTGGTTCTCAATGTGAGGTCCCGGGGACCCCCAGGGGTCCTTGGGGGGGATACCAGGGGGGTCCCCAGCAAAACATTTTCCTTTATCCATATTTTATACTTTAGAAAAACGCAAATCTTTGCTTCTGGGGGTCCCTGGCACAACATGTTTTCTGAAGGGGGTCCGCAGCTACATACATATCAATTGGCACAAACAAAGTTTGAGATCCACTGATTTAGACAGATGTGTTGCTTTGCCATTCTAACTCTAAACCAGGGTTTATCTCAGACTTACACAAAATACATCATGAATTAATCACTCAAGCCCTATTTTTTTTTTTTTTGAAAATAGCAGATCTACAAATTGAAGACGTTTTTTCCCCTCATTTATATATATGGGATTTGTTTTATTCCTGAAATTATTTTTGACGTTAGATTGATTGATTGATTGAATACTTTATTAACAGTTTGCAAAAAGTACACAGAGGTACAGCTATACAATAATGCTAAACAATGCTTTCCATTGTGGTCCTATGTATTCAATTCATCAAGACACACAGTATAAAGCCATACAATAACATATAAAGACATAAATTATGTTTTGGTAATATCTTTGAAAAAGCAATTTGTATCCTTTTTTATATATTTTATGAAATTAAATAATCATTATTTACTCGTGACCCATAACAACGTGTGCATGGCTGTGAATACTTGATTTTATCAACTGTCGAACGTGGAACACAGTTATCTTTTTTATGTTTTAAAGCGAACATTTTTAACTCCGATCTGTGCTTCTGGGGGGTTCTTGGAACAACACATTTTTAGATGGGGGTCCGCGGACAAATACATAGAATTCTGAGGGGGAAACAGTTAGGATTTAGAAGACATTTGTAGAATCCCCCAGAAGCAGACAAAATTGAGTTAAAAATGATATATTCAAAGATTTGCCCACATTTTCACAATTTTTCTAAAAAATAGCCAAATAAATCTAAAATGACACATGATACTTTCCCGGTCTAAATGGGTTCACTGACTAATAGAGCTTATACAGTCCTTGACACATCAATGCCTGACATTTAAATCAAAAGTTGAGAAATCCATGTTCCAGAAGTTCAGAAAGACGCGCGTTCCCAAAAGCACATCACCAGACTTCCTGACGGTACGTGTAGCCGCATTCATGTACCGCATTCAGTTCCCTCAGCTTTAAGAAATTAAGACATTTAAGACATTTTTCTTACGTAATTTACTCATTCAGTAACATTAAGTGAAAGAACACGGTCATTAAGAAAACATTCACCACAACAGTATAGCTATAAAACTTGTAGATCAAAATTTTAATTGGGGGCTTCAGTTGATGTTTTCGGTCGAAACGACCTTCGAATTTCCTCTGCCGAAGGAATTTAATTTCCACCGAACCACCAAACCGTGGGCCTCATTAAAGCTTTTATCTGTGAGTATATATCACGTCTCCCTTCACTGGCTCCTGCTTGCCGCCTGTGTGCCCAGTACAGGACCGTACTGGGTGCAATAATAATATGTTGGCATTGTTTTGGCGGCCATGGCAGACATGACTGACTCTCTCCGTGTCCTTAGGTGCCTCTGCCTTGGAGCCCCCCCCCCCACCCCCCCACCTTCCCTTCCGGACATGATACAAGGCCCTTATCGCTCACTTATCAGCTCTTACACAGGAAGGCTATTCCAACCTTCCCTGAAACACCCTGGGCAATGCGCCACGCATCCTAGACTCTTCTCCCTCCTCCTCCTCCTCCTCCTCCTCCTCCTCCTCCTCCTCCTGGCTCCCATGGGCTGTGGGAGCCAGGAGGCCCACCCTCCCCCCCTCCCCTCGGACAGGACTGCAGACTCACTCCACTTTCTACCGCAGTCTGAAGACTCATCTCTTCAGACTCATCTCTTCAGACTCTACCTCACCCCCTAGCACTCACCTCTCCACATGCCACCTCACCCCCTAGCACTCACCTCTCCACATGCCACCTCACCCCCTAGCACTCACCTCTCCACATGCCACCTCACCCCCTAGCACTCACCTCTCCACATAACACCTCACCCCCTAGCACTCACCTCTCCACATGCCACCTCACCCCCTAGCACTCACCTCTCCACATAACACCTCACCCCCTAGCACTCACCTCTCCACATGCCACCTCACCCCCTAGCACTCACCTCTCCACATGCCACCTCACCCCCTAGCACTCACCTCTCCACATGCCACCTCACCCCCTAGCACTCACCTCTCCACATGCCACCTCACCCCCTAGCACTCACCTCTCCACATGCCACCTCACCCCCTAGCACTCACCTCTCCACATGCCACCTCACCCCCTAGCACTCACCTCTCCACATAACACCTCACCCCCTAGCACTCACCTCTCCACATGCCACCTCACCCCCTAGCACTCACCTCTCCACATGCCACCTCACCCCCTAGCACTCACCTCTCCACATGCCACCTCACCCCCTAGCACTCACCTCTCCACATGCCACCTCACCCCCTAGCACTCACCTCTCCACATGCTACCTCACCCCCTAGCACTCACCTCTCCACATGCCACCTCACCCCCCAGCACTCACCTCTCCACATGCCACCTCACCCCCTAGCACTCACCTCTCCACATGCCACCTCACCCCCTAGCACTCACCTCTCCACATGCCACCTCACCCCCTAGCACTCACCTCTCCACATGCCACCTCACCCCCTAGCACTCACCTCTCCACATGCCACCTCACCCCCCTAGCACTCACCTCTCCACATGCCACCTCACCCCCTAGCACTCACCTCTCCACATGCTACCTCACCCCCTAGCACTCACCTCTCCACATGCTACCTCACCCCCTAGCACTCACCTCTCCACATGCCACCTCACCCCCTAGCACTCACCTCTCCACATGCTACCTCACCCCCCTAGCACTCACCTCTCCACATGCCACCTCAGCCCCCTAGCACTCACCTCTCCACATGCCACCTCACCCCTAGCACTCACCTCTCCACATGCTACCTCACCCCCCAGCACTCACCTCTCCACATGCCACCTCACCCCCTAGCACTCACCTCTCCACATGCCACCTCACCCCCCTAGCACTCACCTCTCCACATGCCACCTCACCCCTAGCACTCACCTCTCCACATGCCACCTCACCCCCCAGCACTCACGTCTCCACATGCCACCTCACCCCCTAGCACTCACCTCTCCACATGCCACCTCACCCCCTAGCACTCACCTCTCCACATGCCACCTCACCCCCTAGCACTCACCTCTCCACATGCCACCTCACCCCCTAGCACTCACCTCTCCACATGCCACCTCACCCCCCTAGCACTCACCTCTCCACATGCCACCTCACCCCCTAGCACTCACCTCTCCACATGCTACCTCACCCCCTAGCACTCACCTCTCCACATGCTACCTCACCCCCTAGCACTCACCTCTCCACATGCCACCTCACCCCCTAGCACTCACCTCTCCACATGCTACCTCACCCCCCTAGCACTCACCTCTCCACATGCCACCTCAGCCCCCTAGCACTCACCTCTCCACATGCCACCTCACCCCTAGCACTCACCTCTCCACATGCTACCTCACCCCCCAGCACTCACCTCTCCACATGCCACCTCACCCCCTAGCACTCACCTCTCCACATGCCACCTCACCCCCCTAGCACTCACCTCTCCACATGCCACCTCACCCCTAGCACTCACCTCTCCACATGCCACCTCACCCCCCAGCACTCACCTCTCCACATGCCACCTCACCCCCTAGCACTCACCTCTCCACATGCCACCTCACCCCCTAGCACTCACCTCTCCAGGTTGCGGATGCTCTCAGCTCTGAACTCACCAAAATCCGTACTTGCCTTGGCTTACCGATAACAAACTGTCACTATACCTTGGTAAAACAGAATCCATTCTGGGACCAAACATTCCCTCAGTAAGAATGAATGATTTCAAGTCGATGACACAGTAATCTCTAGCAAAGAAGAGATGACCTATTGGTGCTGTATTCTTGACAAATACCTGACAGGTGAAAGCATGGCAACAAAGGTGATCAAAAGAGTAAATTAGAGAACCAGATTTTCAGGCAGAATTTCCTCTTGTGTCAACAAAAGTGCTCTCAGGACCCTCTCAGGACCCTCTCAGGGGCCCTCATTCAACCCCTTTTTGACTATGCTCACAACGCATCGCGATGCGACGCGTTGTGAGCTTGTAGATCTGCTATTTTCAAATAGCCAAATGTATAAAGTAGGGCTAAAGTGGTTAATTTATGTTTTATAATATAATACTTTATATCTGAAAAGTAACTAGTAACAAAAAAAGTAAGTTTTCAAATAATTGTAGTGGGAGTGAAAGTACAATATTTAAGTAAAGTATTGAAAATTGCAAATTAAATTCACTCAGCCAAATCCACCGTTCATCTTTTATGGTCTCTCCTCTCTTTGGGGGACTCTTCTTATGCATAAGGTGGTATTTCTATATTTAAGTTACATTGCATTAAACATTGTAACTTTTTTATGATACTGTATCGATTTTTTGTCCTTTATTTGCCCAGGGGAAGTTGCTGAGCACAGATTCTTGTTTTCATCAAAAACGCGCGCACGCACGCACGCGCGCACGCACACACACACACACACACACACACACACACACACACACACACACACACACACACACACACACACACACACACACACACACACACACACACACACACACACACACACACACACACACACACACACACACACACACACACCATACAGTGATGTAAGCACAGGAAAGGTCAATTAGCAGAGACCTGATAAAACAACTGTTAAAAAGATGACATTATGAATGATGACGATTGTGTTGAGAGGAACCATGATGTTTGTAGCTTTAGTTTTGTTCATGTCAAGTGGTTCTTACATAACATAAGATTAAACATCATTAGAACACAGCAGACAGGCACAGAGTGATGCATGGCTTGGCCATTCTAAGTATTCTAACTAGCCTAAACTATTGTAAAGCTCTAAAGCCCAATTTATACTGAGATTGGGCTTGACTACAACATAAAAAAACAGGAAAAACAATGTGTTGAAAATCATTAATTGTTTTGCATAAATTAAGTATCAAATAGCTGTAGTAAAATATCAAAACCTTTAAAAAAAACCTTGAATAATGTTTTAATTGAACTAGCAAAAGTGTCATTTTTAAGTGTAATATTTGTGTTCTGTATTACAATAGTGTAGTTGTAACGTGTCAGAATATTGTGTTGTTGTGACATAATGAATGACAGTCATGTGACTAACAGCAGTACACTTGTTGACACATTAACTCCTGACATTTACATCAAGTGTTGAGCAAACCTCTACTGGACATTTCCATGTTTCATAAGAAAGACATCATAAAGCATTTCTATTCTATTGTATTGTGTACTATGGACGGCCCTGCCTTCCCTAAGCACTCCTTACATTCTGATGCTAGGTGTGGATGTGGGGACTATTTGAAATGGAAGCAAGTCAGACTACATGTTTTATATTTGTTGATGACATGTATTATTGTGTTAAGTTTAGGCTACAGTATGTTGATTAATTGAATACATAGGACCACAATGGAAACAAGTCCCCAGGCCTTTTTGTGTTATCCTTGTGCTTGTACATGTTTGACTGATAAAGTATTCAATCAATCAATAACGTACCAATACCACAGTATTAAAATACTCTGTTACTAGTAAAAGGCCTGTGTTCAAAATGTTACTTGAGTTAAAGTACAAAAGTATCGCCATCAAAATATACCAAAAGTCAAATTACTAAAATGTTTGAAAATAGCAGATATACAAGCTCACAATGCGTCACGGTGAGACGCGTTGTGAGTTTGTAGATCTGCTATTTTCAAATAGCCTATAGGTATAAAATAATGGTTGCTAATGGCTAAAGTGGTTAATGTATGTTTTATAATAATAATCATTTATATCTGCAAAGTAACTAGTAACTAAAGTTTTCAAATAATTGTAGTGGAGTAAAAGTACAATATTTGCCTCTGAGATGTAGTGGAGTAGAAGTAAAAGTACTGAAAATTGGAAAATACTCCAGTAAAAAAAAAAATACCTCAAAATTGTACTTAAGTACAGTACTTGAGTACATGTACTTTTAGTTACTTTACACCACTGGTCTTGTTATAAACATTAGCAGATGTAAAACAGAAGCATCGACACACAAACACCCACTAGACTCTCCATGTCCTAATCACAGCAGTCAGTGATAACCTTCTTAACCCACGCTGTTGTTTTTTGGGAGGTTCTGGCGTAGGCCTACGCAGTGCGGTAGGCCTACGGTATACCAGCATGCAGTAAACACTTCCCATAGGAGCTGGCATTATGGTCGGTGTGTCAGAGGTTTACAATGTTGGGTCTGGTCCACTTGGTTTAGTTTCTCACAGAATGCGGATCAGTGTCTGATGTGTGAGTCATCAGCTTTGGCTTTGATAACGTTATACTGGAGTTACTTAGCCTCGCGTGGCCAGACAATATCACACGACACACTGCGTGGATATTAGTCTGGTCCCTATCAACGATAGATTTTTTTCCAAGGGGCGGTTACAAAAAGATCCAAACGGACTCTATTGGTTAGACCTAAAACCAATCAGAGCAGTGCTTCCTGCTACGTCACACACAAGCGCCGGTGCTGAAATAGTAAACAACGAAAGCTAGCTCCACTCGTATTTAGTCTGGTAACCAGATGAAACTATTCTTAACACATCTTTCTTTCCAACTAAAGCTTTGAGGGCAATTGTAAAAACGCGTTTACTACCGATGCTATGGCGGCGTCCATCTTTGTTGTGAAAAACTGAAAATGAGTCTCCTGCGTGGTACGTCATTGCTCCAAATAAGGTGATAAGCCCGCCCACATTTGGATACTGGGCCCTGATTGGTCCCTCACGACTTCGGAGGGAGAGAAATGAAATCACTACTGAGGGGGGCCAGACCTAATCTGCCGAGGGCTAAAGTGCGATGCAATTTTGCAAAGGCAGATTCGTCTGGAACCAGGCTAGGAGTTATTGGCTCACACGGCTGAACACGTCCCATATGGTTGTTGTCGGGCAGAAACCTTTTTGTGTTTTTTTTCCCGTAAACTAGTGCCCGACTCGATCATACTACAGCGTCACACAAAAGCGTCAAAAGTAGCAGATCTACAAGCTTGAAACGCGGCACGAAGCGACGCGTTTCAAGCTTGTAGCTCTGCTACTTTTGATGTTTTTTTATTTGAACCGTGAAAAGTAACAGTTTTGGAACACATGAGGTTTTCCGCCCGACAGAGACGATATAGCAGCTGGGAGAAATCGTGTCGGGCAGAAATCTCCATATTATTCAACTTTAAATGATTGCCCTTGCTTCTTCATACAAGAGTGTCGTGGCAATATTAGCGAAAATAGCCGACCTAACAGCTCACAATGCGTCGTGAACCTTTTCACAGTTTTGGGGACAAATACATTGGAAAACTTTTAGGAGAGTGAAAGTGGTTAAGTGTGACTGGGGGGGGGGTTTATACATCATCCTGATGACTGAAGGGTCTGGTCGCACGACGATCGAGCCAAAAAGGAAGTCACTATTTATTAGAGCAACAGCACGTAAACACCCATACCAACACCAACACACTCTCTTTTCTTTTCTCCCCTATTCTGTAGCTCTCAGCCAGGGACGGGGGGGGGGGGGTGCTAGTGAAAGTTACAGGTATGGTGTGTATGATTATATATCACATCATATATGGAAGGGCCCCAGGAGCCCTTGAAGGGCTCCAGGAGCCTTTGTCAGGGCCTCAAACCCAGTGAGAATCACTGCTGTAAATACAGAGGAGGGGCCCCGCCCACACATTTGATGTTTGATGAACCTATACATTTCATTATGGTAAATTGTCGATGGCCGCGCGGCACAGTTCCCCCGAAGGGCCCCTGAGAGCCACGGCCCCGGGCGGCCCAATGGCTAATACGGCCCCTGCTCTCAGCTAATAGCACAACGTCAGGGCAGTGATCAGCCTGGTTGGTTAGTTGTTCACAGGGACAGAAATGCAGATCAGTGTCCATGTGACTCATCAGGTTTAGCTTTGATAACGTTATGATGACATCATCACGACAACATCTGCACCGCCACGCTTTGGTCTCTCTCGCCCTTTATGTGGAGGAGCGAGAGAGAGAGAGAGAGAGAGAGAGAGAGAGAGAGAGTGTATTTGCTTTGGTCTCTCTCTCCCTTTATGTGAGTGTGGAGGAGAGAGAGAGAGTCTTTGAGGTGGTCGTATTGATATGGAGTGATGATCACACCGTGTGTGGTTTAGTTCTCCATGTCTGGCTTTCCACTCAACAAATGATGAGACGCATGGCTTACTTTATAGAGGATCCTACATTCTATTCCTTTCAGTAATTGTCTCCGCCAGGCCGAAGGCATGGTGGAGAGTCTGTTTTACGTCTTGTGTGTGTGTCCGTCTCAGCCAAGCTAGCATTGGTCAAGCTTCACGTGACATCATCACAATATGTAATATAAATAGGTAAGACAGGATCAATCAGGAACAGTACTCGCCTGGCGGAGACCTGTGCTCCGAGGAGCACATTTTCTAGTCTGTATCTGTGAATGCATTTTAGATTTGAGCTATAACCATTATTTTATACTTTGGCCATTCAAAAATAGCAGATCTACAAGCTCATAGCGCTACGAGCTTTTAGTTCTGCTATTTTTGAAAAATCTTGATCATTTGAGCAAATCTTTGAATACATGAAGCATAGCGTTAGTTCATGCAGGACACGGAAGTCGTGCACGCCAAAGCTGTAACCAGAACATCAGCTTTCTATTCCCCATTCACAGCTCAGCTGGTCATTACATCACACAGTCATTATCCAATCACAGCTCACGCTTGAGCAAAGAGGTTCCTTTAAATACGGCTTCATATTCTCTAGGTCTTTCTTGGTTGCTGAACCAATGCATTTTGCTAGCTCCTCCTCCACCCCAGCCTCCACCTTTTGATTAGAGTCTGGCATAGGCTCAAATACTTGTGATTATCATGTACAGTATATCTGCTAATTCTAATATGTACTGCTTATTGTTGATGTATCCCTATGGGGGATTTGCTTAAGCATTCTCTGAATATATGCTTAGCAGGCTGCTTCGACAAAATTCAGTGAATATTCTCCCAAGAGCGGAGCTTTAACGCCAAGCTTAACTGTATTCCATTTGTGGCAATAAATGGTTCTTTATCTACTAAGACGTGAGTGTTTCTGATTGAAATATATATTTTTTGAAACAACATTTTTAACTCACATCTTTGCTTCTGGGGGGTCCCTGGAACAACATATTTTGAAGGGGGTCGGCGGCCAAAAACACATTACATTACATTACATACATACATATACATTTGGGGGTCCTTGACAGAACCACTGGTATAACATAAGTATTAAAAAAATCACACCCTGTGTGAAGTGGGCGGTGTCTTGCTAGCTAATCACAATACTGAATGGAGTCAACCAATCATGTACAAAAAATAAATACATTTATTGAAACACTCTTTATGATGGAAGAAACCATAACTTAAAAAAAAACTAATTTATTGTTTTTAAGTTATGGTTTCTTATATAGGGCTATGCACATGTGTCATGTGACACTGGCCAATCACAGTCCTGAATAGACTGTGATTGGCCAATCACGGTGCAAGGTTAGGCGGGCTACATTTTTGGCCAATCACAGCGCAGGATTTGTTGTACAAATATCCAAACCTCACTTATAGGGGCGGTTTCACCGCCCAAAAAAACACGTTAGGATTTAGAAGATATTTGTAAAGATTTGTAAAGATGTATGTAGTTATATACAAGCTCATAGAGCTTGTATATCTGCTCATTTTGAATTGCAAAGGAAATCTTAAAATGACAGAGATGCGTTCCTGGTCTTAATGGATTAGTATTGATAAATTAATCTTGTTGCATTCTGCTAAATATGATATAAATATTGCCGTGAGCAATGATACATGTGTTCACATACAGTATATCTCAGTGTTCTTGTGGAGGTGGAATAGTAACCAAATGTTCACTCAGTTTGAATGAAAATAAATCATTTCCGCAACTTCATTTACAGGCCTGGGAGTAAAAACAAAACAGTGATACTATGGAATACTGTGTAATACTGCAGATTATAGATAGATAGATAGATAGATAGATAGATAGATAGATAGAGCTTGCGCTAATAGATAGATAGATAGATAGATAGATAGATAGATAGATAGATAGATAGATAGATAGATAGATAGATAGATAGATAGATAGATAGATAGATAGACATGTAGTTAATTGTTGAGGCCTGATGTTGGGACCTCATTTAAACTTTTGCATTTGTTTTTACATTTAGTTTTTCATTCCATGAATCCACTGTGAATCTAAAATGCTGAAAGGGCACATTTTAGGCTTGACTTTAGGCGTATACCAATGCATGACATCTCATTCATAAAGTTCCCTTCCCTTCACAGTAAAATGAACTCTAGGGAGAGTACAATAATGTGTACATTCTCAAGAGTTACATCAAGCCTTGAGGGTCCGTGTCCACCAAGATGTTGTTTCCTAAGCGCAGCGTGTGTTTTTAGTTTTTAGGGAGCGAGCGCTGTGATTTTGGAAACACGACGAGGTACTGAACGCCTATTTTGCACATGGGCGTTCACGTGTGGCATCACGTGTGGCATTTTTATCTGCTTGCCAAGAGCTGAAATATTTTCAACTCTGGGCGTTTGTTCCAGGCGAGCGCCTTGGTGTTGTCAGCTGGGTAGACACACACACAGACACACACACACACACACACACACACACACACACACACACACACACACACACACACACACACACACACACACACACACACACACACACACACACACACTGAGGCGCGCGGGAAGTCCTTAATACCTAGGGGGGCTGTGCGTGGGGGGGGACTTTCGCGCGGGCGCGCGTTTTTTTTGCGATTTTTTGGGGGTTTTTCTGTGTTTTTCCCCACACAAAAAGGCAGAAAGACAGTGCAAACACCAGGTTGAAGTTCATCCATGACCGTAACAGACTGCTATGATCCATAAAATATATATATATATATTATATATATATATATATATATATATATATATATATATATATATATATATATATATATATATATTTTTTTCTTCCCATCACCAGGGGGGCTGCAGCCCCCATAGCCCCCCCCTTCCCGCGCCACTGCACACAGTTAAAGTGTAGAGTATCTAATCTTAGAAGGAGTATGACTATGAACCTACAGTAGGCCAAGGGTATCCCCAAAAATAACCCTATTTGAACTGGGGAACCCCCACCCCGACAAGCACTTGGAATTGTAGGAGTTGAGGTGTTAAGTGTAGTTGGACTCATAACGTAACGTTAGTCCCATGAGCACGGGACTAACGTTATGTAGGGACCTGCAGGTGATTTGTAATAATTACGGGAGGAAGTCTGTTTTTTAATCCTGTGCGAATTGACCATGTCCGTGATTTGTAAAGTAATTATTACAGGCCAAATTACCTACTGTACCATATTTCAGCAAACACAGTGGTCCTATGATCATATTAGTGCTGTGTGAATGGGGCTCTAGGTTCCACAGATAGACCGATAGAACGCCTCACCTTGCAGTTTGGCCAAAGTTTGAAATTTTTTTTGTAGTATAGTTTCTTGGTTACTTTTGACGTAGTAATGGATTTATTAGTTATTTTATTTTATTTTCATTTTAGAGGTATTGAAAAGCTCTTAAAAGTCATTAAATTGTCACTTTAGAAAATAAATGTGCAGATATACCTTGTAGGCTATACACCCGCTCACTGTCGAGTGAGAAAACAACGTCGCACATCAAAGCTAATCATCTGCGAGACCCCGCAAAAATCATTTGGGGGTCCCCTTCGGGTGTCCCGACCCCCGGTTTGGGAACCATGGCAGTACATATAGGCTACGGTTTTGGAGCGAAAGAAAGAGAGAGAAAAGCGTAGCAGTGAGTCCAGAGGTCTGACGAACCCCAGAATCACTTCCTCTTCTCGTACCGTGGCTGTTTGCAATTAAAGCCTCATGGCCTCCCCCACCCTGCACTGTCTGGAGCCCCCCTCCCCCTCCCCCCCCCCCCCCCCCCCCCCTAAACTAGGGAGGAACACAGCTTTACAGCTGGCAACCATGATGAGCAGACCTCTGTTAACGCATTAAGACCGGGAACACATCTGTGTCATTTTTTAGATTTATTTGGCTATTCCGAGTGCCGCGCTATGAGCTTGTAGATCTGCTATTTTCTTTAAAAATCGTGAACATTTGTGCAAATCTTTGAATATATATATATATATATATATATATATATATATATATATATATATATACATACGTATGTATATATATATATATATATATATATATATATATATATATATATATATATATATATATATATATATATATATATATATATATACATACATACATACATACATACATACATACATACATACATACATACATACATACATACATACATACATACATACATACATACATACATACATACATACATACATACATACAATGTATAGCCAAAGTATAAAATAATGGTAAAAGTGGATTCATAGATGCTTTTCCTGGTCTGAATGAGTTAACTACGTTCACACGCGTCACAGCCCGGCCGTCACACAAAGGAGGAAGCTGTATAATCTGTGACTAAACACCAAAGCAGTGCAGATCCACACGTGTCTGACCGCACTGATTGCAGAATCATTCCATCGCAGTGGCTCACACACACACTCTCTCTCTCTCTCTCTCTCTCTCCCAACCCTCTCTCTCTGCAGTGAAGCCGGTGGTCTTGTAGAAAGTGGGCCGATACTTCCCATCAGAATCCTAATGGTTCTCTGGTGGTTTTATGTGAAACAGCTAAACGGTGGTCTCTTGGCCACCGTTTAGTGCGTGCGTAGCCTGCTGTGATGTACTGTGATGTCGCAAAGGGACGACATTCAGGGAAATCAACAGAATTGCGTAAAACTTCCTTATGGAAGAAGTTAGTGTCTATGAGTGCAATTCATTATTTCTGATTGAACCGATTTAGTAATTTAGTTTTATGCTATAAATTCCCACGTGTGCTAATTATGATCTCATTCTTGTTTTAACTTGTATCATTTAAAATAATGGTCCATTTATTTTCTTTCTTTTTTTACTGTTGCATTTTTTATTATAGACGACATAGATACGTCTGATGTAGACATATATGTACAGTGTATAATCAATCAAAGCACGCAAAAACAGAGAACTAGCCACAAAGCCAGCAAAAACAGAGAAATAGCCACAAAGCAAGCAAAAACAGAGAAATAGCCACAAAGCAAGCAACCTGACAATTCTAATACAAAAGCAATGACATTCTAATACTTTATTCTAATCTAAGAGATTAAAATACAGTAGAAAAATGAGCAGCAACAATGGCTTTTTGATGCCCCACGTGTTTTGTGTTGTTGTGGCCTGTTTTGGCTGTTGCTAGCCCTGCAGCGTCTATTTTTAGCCGTATATACAACTTACACAGACTATGTGATCCAGCCCCATCATAAAGGATACAGTAACTACAAAAAAATAAAGCTTATTTGAAAATGGGAAAGTGTGTGGTTACACTAAACAAGGGCATCTCCATGGAAACCACAACAACCTCGTCCAATCGGCTGAGAGGACGGCCGTGGTGAAAAATGACTGAGTACATTTACTCATAGTACTGTAGTTGCGTAAAATTGTGAAGTACTTGAATCACTTCTACTCCACTATACAGCAGAGGCAAATATTGTACCGTTTAGTCCACTACAATTATTTGAAAACTTTAGACGTTACTTTGTAGATATAGAAAAAAAATACATCATCCAATTAAGCCCTATAGTGTATTTAAAAACAGCTGATCTACAAGCTCACAACGTGTTGCGATGCGACGCGCTGTGAGCTCATAGATCAGACATTTTCGAACGTTTATTTTCCCAAAAAAATTGAAAACTTCTGCATAATGAGTACTTTTACTCTTGGTACTTTAAGTACATTCTAGCGCCAATACTTTTCAACTTTTCTCTCAACTAAGATTTTGATTAAAAGTTTTAACCGGTGCTTTTACTTACGTAATAAAGTATTTATTTACACTGTGCGTGTGTGTGTGTGTGTGTGTGTGTGTGTGTGTAAAATTCTGTTACTTTTACTTCTGCGTATACAGTACCTCTTCCGCCACCCACGGCACTAAACAATGGCTCTCCCATGGAAACCACAACAGCCGTGCCCATCAGTTTAGACAATGACCACAGCCTACGTAGGAGGATGGAATATCCTGTTAGGTCATCACTGCTGCTGTTGCTTTACTTTTGGCCCAGTATATATGAGAGGCAGAGAGGAGGGAGCTCCCTTCAGACACAGACGGCTGATACTGTGGGGTCGGCTGGGGTCTGTATGCAGCCGTACCCAGTATGGTGGAAAAAGTACTCATATGTTTTACTTAAGTAAAAGTATCAATACTGCGATGCAGAAATACTAATCAAAATTTACTTGAGTAAAAGTACAAAAGTATTTGCATCAAAATGTACTTAAAGTACCAAAAGTAAAAGTACTAGTTATAAAGAATGTCCCTAAAGTCTTTTGCAAATAGCAGATCTACAAGCCCACAACGTGTCACATCGCGACACGTTATGATATAATGAAACATAGCCTACTAACATAGTATGTTTCACATACAACATACTAAACATATTAACCACTTTAAACCTATTTTACTGTACCTAGGCTATTTGAAAATAGCCGATCTACAAGCTCACAACGCGTCGCATCGCGACGCGTTGTGAGCTTGTAGATCGGCTATTTTCAAATATTTAGTACTTTTACTTTTGGTACTTTAAAGGAGGAGTTCACCCAAAAAATTACTTATTTTCTATCAATTGCACACCCCATGAAGCCTTGAATTCATTGATTTATTTTTGTTTTTGTGGCTTTCCTAAGCCAATAATTTGATGACCGGGTGTGTATCCGGTAGGAGACACAAATAATCTACTTTGTGTCTCCTACCGGATACATTAGCCGGTAGGAGACGGGAATCAAATTATTGGCTTAGGAATGCCACAAAAACAAAAATAAATCCATGGATTCAAGGCTTCATGGGGTGTGCAATTGATAGAAAATAAGTAATTTTTTGGGTGAACTACTCCTTTAAGTACATTTTTATGCCAATACTTTTGTACTTTTAATCAAGTACATTTTTAATTCTGGACTTTTACTTGTAACAGAGTATTTATATATTGCAGTATCGGTAGGCTACTTTTACTCAAGTAAAGAATTTGAGTACTTTTTCCACCACTGTACATGCAGACTCGTAACAGAGTATTTCTACGTTGCATTATTGATGCTTGATTGAAACATACTTTTTTGGTACTTTTTTCCAGCAGTGCTTTTGGCTCGGTGAGAGAGGGAGTTCCCTGAGACGGCCTCGGGGTCGTCTGGGGTCCGCATGCAGCCGTAAGCATGCGTACTCATACTGTACTGTTAGACCGTCACTTACTGGAATTCACGCAAAACTTATAACATGCTTGTCCTCTGACTACAGCCTGGCATGAGCCCACTTTTAATCCCTCTGCACCGATACTGCACCGTCATTTAAGGGGGGGGGGGGGGGGTGGAAGTGACGCTTCTTTAAGAACAACTAGTGTTTTGTTCAATCGTTAAATCACTATTATTCCAATAGTAATAAATACACAGTGTTTGTTCAGTAACAGGGATCTCCCTGTTTCTACAGAAACAGGGAGATCCCAAGATCCCAACAGAAAACACGCTTTCAGTGTCGGGATACCGATTACTATGCAATCTGGAGAGAACCCCACGTAGCTAATTAGTCAGATTCAATAGTTATAGTGTTCTATTTCTAGTTTTTATTTTTATTTGTTCATCAATTCCAATTAAACCTCTCCTGATTGGATAGAATTTGTCTTAACATGTTCTGTTCACTAACGAGCTGGAGAGACAGGGAAACCACACACTCTATAGCAATGACTATCACAATATAGAGCTATTTAACACTGTTACTGAACAAACACTCTATAGCAATGACTATCACAATAGAGAGCTTTTTAACACTTATTTTAACACATACAGTACCTTTAACAACTACATCACTTAGACCCCTTTGACTGTCATTTAATTACCAATATTTTTATTACAAATCTGGCTAGCAGTGAGGATGTGTGTGTGTGCGTGTGCGTGTGCGTGTGCGTGTGCGTGTGTGTGTGTGTGTGTGAAGTCGAGCATGTTTAGCCTGTGTAATGATGATTCTGTGTTCTCTAACATTTCAGCTAACACCCCTGATGTCATTGTTGTTAATGAAAACCATAGGGAGGTGTTCATTCTCGAGGTCGGCTGTACTTTTGGTAAGTATTTCCTACAGAAAATACTCAAAAAATCTGAACTAACCCTTTAAGGCTAACAACATGAACACTAGTGGTCGTTGGTCACGGATGTGACCAATGCCTTTGGGAGACAAAGGTTTTTGGGCCATTTATCACTACAGGGATTGAAGGGTACCATCCTAAATGATCCCGAGCCGCCCGCCGAGGGTGAAGATGGGGACGAGCCCGACGAGGATAAAAAGGCCTTGGTGTATGCAGAGTTGATCCAGTTTTTGGATGACAAGGGATTGTGCGGGAAGCGGCTGATGATGGACGCAAAAGGCGCTCAGAATGCTGAGAGACTATTATAAAGGCAAAGGTAAGCCGCGGATCATTTTCCTGTTAACCATACAGGGGCAACTGGCGGCCCGGGGGCCACACCTTCACTTAATGTGGCCCGCGGGTTAATATCAGAATAATACATTTACAATTTATAAAAAAGTTACAATTCCAAACATGCAAACATGACCAGCTTTAATTACTTCAGTCTATTTAGTTTATGTCCAATGTATTTCTATTTAAGTTCATAAAGTTAACATAAGTATAACTAAATGTGTTTGACATTAAATACAAATGTTACTTTTCGGGATTCCAATTCAAAAATAGCAACAACAAAAAAAGGATCTGGATCACAATTCAAAAATAGCAAAAATAGCCGATCTACAAGCTTGAGCTTGTAGATCGGCTATTTTAGCTACTTTTGTGTGACATAGAATGGCGAAAAAAGCCAGAGAAAAAAATACAGAGAGACAGTACAGTACATGCATGTGTCCCTCTGGAGTGAGTGTGGAAATATAGTGGCTCTCTCCATGATCAAAGTTGCATCACACCTGTTGTACACTGAACTAACCTCACTACAAAAGTCCAGTAAATGAAAGTGTAACTGAATATGTGATCCACGCAGAGACGGCTATAACAGCCTTGAGAAATGCTGGAGAGAAATTGAGCGATAGACAGTGGTGGAAAAAGTACTCAAATTCTTTACTTAAGTAAAAGTACCAATACTGCGATATAGAAATACTCTGTTAGGGCGCGCTCCCACCAAAACATGGTCGGCTATAGCGTTAAACGCAGGTTGTGCACGGCCACAGTTTTTTGCAGCCAGCTGATTCTAAAAAACGTGAGTGACGCGCCTGTCACTCACTCTCAAGACCCTCCCCGTAGCCCGCACCGCCTTCTGCCTTGAGCACCATGGTGCTTCCTGAGTCTTGGGACGGTCCGCCTTCGACTCACCCGATTGGACAGAGGAGGAAAAGCAGCTCCTGCCTCCAGCAGTTTTATGCTTCAAATGGACAAGTCGTGTAGAGCGGATAAACGCACGGTCTGCGCGACAGGCGGAAAGATCCGCTCTTGTGTGAATCCACGCATTTACATTGACAATGCATTGGCAGATTCTGCCCCAGAGGTAAAATAAAAGTACGGTGGGAGCAGGCCCTTACAAGTAAAAGTCCAGAATTCTAAACTGACTTGAGTAAAATTACAAAAGTATTGGCATCAAAATGTACTTAATACCAAAAGTAAAAGCACTAACATATTTGAAAATAGCAGATCTACAGTATAAGCTCACAACGCGTCGCGATGCGGCGTGTTGTGAGCTTGTAGATCGGCTATTTTCAAATAGCCCATGTATAAAATAGGGCTAAAGTGGTTCATGTATGTTTCATAATATAAAAATGTATATCTGAAAAGTAACTAGTAACTAAAGTTTTCAAATAATTGTAGTGGAGTAAAAGTGCAATATTTGCCTCTGAGATGTAGTGGAGTAGATAGTGGAGTAGTAAAAGTACAGAGAATTGGAAATACTCCAGTAAAGTAAAAAATACCTCAGAATTGTACTTAATTAGAGTACTTGAGTAAATGTACTTAGTTACTTTACACCACTGGCGATGGACTATTGGTGGCGATGGTTCTGAAGGGACTTCCAGAAGCATTCAAACTAGACGTGTAACGATATAGTGACTGCATCGAAAAATCCATTTTAATTTTCAATAATACTACTACAGTATATCGAAATGCAAACAGCAAAAGATACTTTGTATCGTATCGAAATCGTTTCGCAATGCAAATAATCGATTCTATCAATACAAAGTACTATTGTACTATTGTGCATTGTATTTAGCAATGTTAAGAAGAAAAAGGAGAAAGAGGGGTTTAACCCATTGAGACCCGGAACGCATCTGTGTCACTTTAGATGTCTTTGGCTATCGTGAAATTTTCTATTTTTTATTTTATTTTTAAAACAGTTAGGATTTAGATTTTTTTTAAAGAATCGCCTCAGGTCTTAAAGGGTTAATTACTTTTCCATTCCCCCTTAGTAAACCTGCTCTATCCACACGCTTCAGATTGATTTTATTTTTGTGCTAAACAGTTACTGTATGGATTTTAAATCATTGGTATGGCCATGAATGAACCAACATGTCCATGTATCGTATCGCCAAACCATGTATTGTGATGCGTATCGAACCACTGTTAAAATCGTTACACCCCTAATTCAAACCATTTGCTATAATCCATATATCACAAAGTGAGGAGCCAGTGCACTTTTCTGAGTTCAAAACTAAGCTCAGAAGTTTGGACACCGGCTTCGAATGCTATCACCGGAGGACACTGAGAAGATGCTGCCCGGGTGCAGCCGACTGGGCAACGGGCGAGCAGGTGACCGGCGAGGATGTCAACATACTGTATGTACAGTAAAGCACGTTGGACTGTGTTGTGTTGAAATGTGCTGTTGAGCAAAACTGAGACACGTGACAAGGAAACACTCAAATAAATAAGACATTAACACGTAGCACAATGTCTTCTATACGTTAATGTTCTGTATTCTATACATTAGTCTATAGAGGGCGTCCAGCTGAATGTCCTTTTTGTCACTATACAGTACATGAAAGAACAGCTTTGTGGCTCAGTAAATAAACGTATTGCGTGTAAACACTGGAGTGGTAAAGGTGCAGCCTGATGGGAGGTAACACGCGTTGTGATGCAAACATCAGCGTGGACACGCCTCCACTTCACTCTGGACAATTTACAAGTCAGGCGTTTAGTGACCTTACAGTAAACAAGGTACACACAGTCATCACATGCAGAGAGACGGTGCTTTATTTGCTCCATGTTCAACTATAAACTACACTGCAGTGGTGGAAAGTAACTAAGTACATTTACTTAAGTACTGTACTTAAGTACAATTTTGAGGTATTTGTATACTTTATTTGAGCATTTCCAATTTCCAATACTTTTACTTCTACTTCACTACATCTCAGAGGCAAATATTGTACTTTCAGATATAAATTATGATATAATGAAACATACATTAACCACTTTAAACCTATTTTATACCTAGGCTATTTGAAAATAGCCGATCTACAGGCTCACAACACGTCACATCGCGACACGTTGTGAGCTTGCAGATCTGCTATTTTCAAATATTTAGTAGTTTTACTTTTGGTACTTTAAGTACATTTTGATGCCAATACTTTTGTACTTTTACTCAAGTAAATTTTTTCTTCTGAACTTTTACTTGTAACAGCGTATTTTTATATTGCAGTATTGGTACTTTTACTTAAGTGAAGAATTTGAGTACTTTTTCCACCACTGCTACACTGTCCCAACACCAAAGACTGCCATAATTATGTAAATTATTTCAGGGTTTGACCATTACGTAATGCTTTTGCACAAAGTAGGTTTAGACAATTTTATTTTCATTTTTGTTGGCCTTAAATATTGCTGCTGTTCCTCTATCTATGCAGAGCTCATGGCCATGTTGAGATCATATAGTTTAAAATATATTGAGATTGTGTCTCTAGAACTTGAACCGAATTGTCATGCTGAAACGTTTTTTTAAAGTGAAAAGATAAAGTGACAGAGTCTGACAGAGTCAGTGCCTCAGTAATCTAGGATCATAGCGTCACCTTGCTAAACTAATGACCTAAGTCATTTTTTGAGGAAAATTATATTATTGCTTAAGTCAGCTCCTCATGACACTGGCCACACTGGTAAAATCACCCATCTCCTAATAGAAAAGGATCATGCTGTTCACTCCCTTTTAGTATAATGGCCTAACTCCCTAGTGTGACTTAGGCCAAAATAGGCAATTATTTTGGCCTAAGTCACTTGGTTTTGTGACTTAGGCCAAATTATTTACTGATTTAGGCCCTTTTTGTTCCTTTTTTTTTGGGTTAAGTCAGATTTAATCCAATTTAAGCTTGTTTAAATCTCTTATGTTACATAACTGACAGACAGTGTTATTTCTATTTAAATAGTCATAATTTGTTATAAACATTTTGGGTGAAATGATTAAGAAATATCATATAGTTTTGTTTTGGATCAGTTTTTTATTTTTCCTGAAAAACTTTTAAAAAAATGACATAGGCCATTAGTTTAGCAAGGTGACGATAGGTAAACCTACACCCATAGCATTAATAGTCTAAGCAATATCATGTAAAAAATAAATAATCTGTATATTGAAACTATAGAAACTATAGGATGCAGGTCAAAAACATGTACCTAGCTGGCATCTGTCTAAATAACATGCCATCTAAATTACATTTTAACCTTTGCATAAGGACCGCGTGGTCGTCAAGGAGGTCAAGGCTAAAGGTCAAGGCTAAAGGTCAAGTGCTAGAGGCTGAGGTGGAGTCTTCATGAGGTCAGAGGTCAAACACATAATACTGTATAGGCTAGTATAATGTGTGACCTCCTCGCTGCTCTATGGCTGTGTGTGTGTGTGTGTATACAGGTAGATACTTGACATTTAGGCCTCTCCTTCACATGGTTTTCTTTAAATAATGTCCCATTCTAGTCAAATATCCACCCCCCCCCCCCCCCACCCCCCTCACGCCCATGCCCATCCTTCTTTTTCCTTTCTTCTTTCTGAAGGAAGCAGAAACGATGGAACTTTTGCACAAAAACCTATTTCACCTGCTCTGTACCGCTGGCTAGTCCACTGTGATGATGTGACAATAAAGATGATTCTGATGATCAGATTCTTATCGGGTTCTGTTTAGGATAAAACGCCTTCTAAATCCTGACCCGAGTTTTCTGAAAAAACTTCAAATATTGATTAAACAAGACCAGGAGACCTCGTTCTGCCAGACCCAGAAGGAACAAATTCCTAGTAGGCAACACACCTACAAACCACTTTACAAGTGAAAAGTATAAATCATTTTAGGCATTTTGTGTGTGTGTGTGTAGCATTTTGTGTATAGGGGTATTTGGTTGTAGATTTGTGTATCGGCTAGACCAGCAAACCATCTGGTTTGCTGGTCTATTACATTCACCAGTCTGATTACATTCACCTGTCCCTTGTTGATTAGACCCTCATTGATTTTACTTGCTCACCTGACCTGCCCAACGCAGCTTCCCAATGACATTTGAGTGGCTAAAACATTTTCAACTCATGAAAGTGTGTTGTGGGTTTATGGTTGTGTAAATATGATCAATTGCTGTCATACTATTTGATTGCCATCTCATTAATCAGTTGGCTGTAGGTGATATTTATACAAATTACTGTTGTGTTAGGTAATTATATAGATGAAGGATGAGTTCTGCTACGACGAGGTATAATACTGTAGCTTTATTAACAGGTAAGAATCTCCAGGAATGTTTGTCACACCGGCTCTTAGGAATGTCCTTCATTGAATAGCCGTTACATCCGTGTCTGCCACTTCCGGTGTCCCGGGCGATACCAACTCAAGGGGTGTCTAGGCTAAACCATTACACAGTGTATCTAGCAGATTACACCACATCTCCCTTTTTAGTACACAATAACTATTTTCAATAGTTACTCCAAAATCAAATAATTCTTCCCGTTAGCTCAAAATGCTTGAACAATGCCAACAATGGTTTCACTATTGCTCTCCCAGACCTTGTTCTGGGTATACTGGACTGTGGGCTGGCCCTGGGTGTTGGGGCCTTTGGGGCTGACATAGGAGTGGGCACAGCTGCGTGTGCTGGAGAATTCTCCAGTGTTGTGCTGCTGGTGTCAGGCCCACCCATTGGGATCAGGTGGTGGCGGTTTCGCCGTACAGTTCCATGAGGCATATCAACCATGTAGGATCATGATGTCGTGTGTGCGCCAACCACAGTCCCTGTGACTTTTGCGTCAGTCACCCACACCTCTTGTCCAGGTGCGAGATTGCTGAGAACATGCGCCCGGTGGCGCTTGTCAAAGCGTTTCTGTTCCTCCAGTCTCATCTCCTTCGCCTTCGAGCTGACAGCCGCGCTGTGAGGGTGAGACGGGTTCAGCAGTGATGGGAGGGTAGGGACAGTGGTCCTGAGTCGGCGACCCATCAGCAGTTCTGCCGGGCTGAAGCCGTTCTGGAGTGGAGTTGACCGGTATGCCAGCAAGGCAAGGTAGGGATCCTCAGCTTTTGTGAGGAGGTTCTTAACAGTCTGAACTGCGCGCTCCGCCTTGCCGTTGCTTTGCGGGAACCTGGGACTGCTGGTAACATGTTTGAATCCATAGTCCGCAGCGAAGGTCGCGAAGCTACCTGCAGCGAACTGTGACCCGTTGTCCGTCACCAAAATCTCAGCGACCCCGTGACGGGCAAACATGGACTTGAGATGGTCAGTGATATCAGCAGACTTTGTGAGGGAAAAGTTTGCTACTTCCACGTACCTGGAATAATAATCGAGCACCAGCAAGTACATTTTCCCTGTTAAAGTGAACAAGTCTGCCCCTAGCTTCTGCCAGGGTCTCTCTGGGAGGTCAGTGGGGATAAGTGGTTCGGTGTGGTTCGTGCGCTCCTTAATGCACGGTCTACAGTTCCGGACCAGTTCATTGAGTTGCTGGCTTAGGCCAGGCCACCACACGCTTTGTCTAGCGCGCTCCCGGCACTTCACCACTCCCTGGTGACCCTCATGTAGCTTAGCTAGGACGTCGTTCCTCATGGCTGACGGAATGACTAGTCTTGTCCCCTTCAACAGGAGACCATCTTGGACAGTGAGAAAGGCACGTTCTGCCCAATACAGCTTCAGCAGACCATTATATTATATAGATATTTGTGCTCTCCATGAGCTCATTGTCCGCACACGTTGCTTCGGCATGCACCGGCGCACGCGACAGAGTGTCTGCTGTCCACAGGTTTTTTTCTGCGACGTGAGACATTGTGTATGAGTACCCCATGAGCCTCAACCTGAAGCGCTGTATGTGTGGGGGTAGGGTGTCCAAGGCTTGGGCCCCCAGGAGGCTCAGCAGTGGCTTGTGATCGGTTTCTAATTCAAAGTGCTGTCCTATGAGAAAGTCTCTGAAACGTTCACATGCCCATGTGAGTGCAAGGGCCTCCTTTTCGACCTGTGCGTACCTCTGCTCGACAGCCGTGAGAGAACGCGACGCATAGGCTACAGGCCTCCATACATCACTCCATTTCTGCAGAAGCACTGCTCCCAACCCAAAGGAAGACGCATCCGCCGACACTTTAGTCTCCTTGTTCGGGTCGTACAGCGCCAGCACAGGTGTGGATGAGAGCTCCTGTTTCAGTCTATTAAAAGCTCTGACCTGGTCAGCTCCCCAGAACCAGCAATTTTTCTTAGAAAGCAGGTCCCTGAGGGCTTTGTCCTTCTCTGCTAGCTGTGGCACAAATGTTTCTAGCTGGTTCACCATGCCTAGGAAACTGCGTAGCTCACTGACATTTGTCGGCTCAGCCATGTCTCTGACCGCTGACGTTTTGGCTGGGTCTGACCTCACACCCTTGTCTGATATAATGTGGCCAAGGAACTTCACTTCCCGTTTGGAGATGTCACATTTCTCAACATTGAGTGTCATACCAGCGCTCACCATCTTCTGCAGAACAGCATGAAGCCGAGAGTCATGTTCGTCTTGTGTGGACCCCCATATCAGCAGGTCATCCATATGACACACGACTCCTTCCAGGCCTTCAGTGATCTGTGTGACCATCCTGTTCTGGAAATGTTCAGGTGCAGAGGCTATTCCGAACGGTAGACGGTTGAAGTAGAACCTCCCGAAAGGCGTAATAAAGGTAGTCAGCTTTGCTGTCTCCTCAGCCAATGGTATTTGCCAGAACCCCATGTTGGCGTCGAGCTTGCTAAAGATTTCGGCTCCAGCTAGTGAGCCCAGGGTCTGCTCAACCGATGGGAGGATGTACTTTTCTCTGCGCACTGACTCATTTAGCTTGGTAAGGTCAACACATATACGTGGATCAGCATTCTTTTTAGGCACCACCACCATGCCTGAGCACCAATATGTGGGCTCTTCCACTCTGCTGATGACCCCTAACTTCTCCATGCGCTCTAGCTCTTTTTTGACTTTGGGCATTAAAGGAAGAGGGATCCGTCGTGGAGTCTTAAGCGAGTACGGCACTGCATCTGGCTTTAGCTTAATGGTGTAAGGCTGCTCTATCATGCCTAGACCGCTGCACAGCTTCGGATAGCTGTCTCTCAGGTTTTGCATGTTAATGCTGTCCAGACGAGCTACTAAGCCCAACTTTACACTGGCTGACCTACCAAGCAGGGCTGTGTGTAGGCTCCTGATCACAAACACTTCCTCTACTGTCTGTTTCACCCCCCTCTGCAGTAGGATGTCTGTGGCCCCCAACACGTCCAGTGGGGCACCACCTGGACCCAGCAGGGATTTAGTTGCTTTGCGTTTGTTACTGGTGTACACTGCATTGAACACATAGTCTGGAATGACAGTCACATCCGCACCCGTATCAATTTTGAATTGAACCTTTTTATTTTTCAATACTAAATTAACAGTCCATGGGTCTTTTCCTGCCGACACTGACCCTAGAAATAGGCTATCGTCCTCAGAGTCTTCCTCAACCTCGTTGACTGTTTTGGATGACAGGCACACACGTTGGTAGTGTCCTTTCTTTCCACAGCCACGACATGTGACTTCATTAGCAGGGCACTGGCTTGGAGGGTGTGATGGGCTTTTCCCACATTTGCGGCACTGTTTAAATTTGTCATATTTCTCTGCATTAGCATGATTGCCCCACTCTTTCTGGGCATTTGGCTTTTTCTGATACTGCTGCTTGCCTTTGAACGCAACACTATCCACAGAGTGTGCTTCTTTAGCAAATGTATCACCACAAAGACTTATTTGCTGCCGCTTTATCTCTTCACTCTGCCTTGCCATGCTGATTGCTTTGTTTGACGTGAGGTCTTTGTCAAGCTGCATAAGTTCAGACAGTTTTAAGTCAGCTAGTCCTACCACTAGTCTGTCTCTAATCAATTCGTTGTGTAGAGCACCATAGTCACAATGTTCAGACAATGTGTACAAAGCAGTCACAAAATAATCCACACTTTCACTTTCCTCTTGTTTTCTCATGTTAAAGCGTGCTCTCTCGTATATCACGTTCTTTGCAACAATGAAAAACGCATGGAATGCATTCTTTACCGCTTCATACTGCTGCTGACGTGCGTAGGAGAGGTTCAGTCCTTTCAAGACATCATCCGCTTCGTCGCCCATACAGTACATTAGAGTGTTTACTTGATTTTGCTGAGTAGATGAGTGAAGATTGCTGGCTTGTCGAAACCGTTCGAACCTCCTAATCCACCTCTCCCAGTCCTGGGGTTTGCTGAAGTCAAACTGTTCCGGGGGCTGAATGCTGAACGTCGCACCTGGTCCCGGTACAGCCGCCGCTTGTGTCCCCGACGTTGAACCGCTCTGGCCGCTCCGCAGACTTGGCTCCACTCGCTCTCCGTCTTCGCCTCTTTCCATCGCGTCCAAACGTCTTTTCTTTTTATTTTATAACTCTGTAAACTTAACTCAAAACACTCGCACGTAGTCTTCTGACACCATGTTGTGTTAGGTAATTATATAGATGAAGGATGAGTTCTGCTACGACGAGGTATAATACTGTAGCTTTATTAAAAGGTAAGAATCTCCAGGAATGTTTGTCACACCGGCTCTTAGGAATGTCCTTCATTGAATAGCCGTTACATCCGTGTCCGCCACTTCCGGTGTCCCGGGTGATACCAACTCAAGGGGTGTCTAGGCTAAACCATTACACAGTGTATCTAGCAGATTACACCACAATTACCTTCAGGTGTTGTGGGCCCTCTATTGCCCTCTAATGTACTGTAGTTAATGACCACACTTAGGCACGTCTTTCGTTTAACTCTTCCATAAATAAATAAGTATATAGTATCTAATGGCCAATAATGAACCAAACTAGGCACCACAATTACAACAAGTACATATCCTGTACAGTTACCCGGCACATGTTTAAACCAGTTGAATTAAAGGTAATTCAATGCTTGTTAGTGTCCCCATTCACTGCTGGTTCAAATGGTAGCAAGTCCAGACCTGCTCTGTTGCCCCTGGTGGATGAAATCTGAAGCGTTCCTGAATGGCCGGGGAGGAAAAGAGGGACAGACCGGCAGACAGACCGACAGACAAAGCCTCCTGTAGGCCGACACCCTGTAGTCCATGAGCCAGACAAGATTTCATTATCGAAAGAGTGGGCAAAACCAAACCTATATTAAATTGTTTATAGGGTCAATATTTAGTAAATAAATATATGATAACCTTTCCACAGGAGCAGCTTTTTCATATTTATCACACATTTTGTTATTTTCCCCATACGTACATGACAGGTGAAAAAATGACAAAATGAAAAAAAATAGTTCTCATAATGAAACTTCCCCAGTTGATTACTTACATGAAGACAATGATTTATCGTATTACAAGTTTTCTGAAATTGTATATATAAATATGCAAATTAGGCATTAGGAAAATATGCCCGATAATCTTTGCTCAATTTTGGGGCTCTGGCTCATGGACTATGGGTCTGGCAAAAATTACAACAAATTATACGTAGCCTGCGAGTTAGTTCTGGCCAGCATACACTCCAGAGGTTACATGCATTGTGGCTGTTTACAGCGCCATGCAAGATCCATACATCATACACTGACGTGGCAATCAGCTGTCTAATTGGGCGTCATGCGGCGTTTGCTCCCACCACCACCCCAGCACCACCAGTAGGCTCTGCTATTGGTCTGTTCCCCATAGGAGGGGGGGGGGGGGTTGTTATTATATATCTATCTCCCTGCTCTTAATGCTTAATGATGGCTGTATGATTGTGCTGAGCAGGGAGAAAAAATATAGCAGAGCCTGAACGCCAAGATATAATATTACACCCACACTTTGTATTCTCATTCTATTATATTGCTTAAATATATTCGGTCTATAATATTGGTTCAATCTATTGGTTATCTGACATAAATGTATGTTGCTGTAGACTGTACACATAGCAACAACAACCCCAAAAGAAAGATCAGCTATTTTCAAACGGCCGAATTATATACAGGGCTGAAGTGATTAAAGTGTGTTTTGTGATAACAATCAAAATCTTAAAAGTAACTATAACTAATGTTTTCCAAAAAAAATGGTGGAGTAAAAGTACAATATTTGCCTCTGAGATGCAGTAGAGTAGAAATAAACGTATTGAAATCAGAAATACTCCAGTAAAGTAAAAGTACCTCAAAATTGTACTTAAGTACAACTGGTTAATGTGCGATGCAAGTAGGATACAGTCATTTTTCTTTCTTTCTTTCTTTCTTTCTTTTATTGATTATTGAAAGTGAAGCTTTGTAATCTTTCAAATGATGTCATACACTGAGTATCTTGTGTTTTCTTTTCTTTTCTTTTCTTACTGATTATGAGAGTGATGCTACAGTTTTCAAATTATGTCATACATTGAAATATGAAATAAGTGAATATGAAAGTTACACGATTTTAGGTTTTCAAATGTGTCTACACTGAAATGACAATAGTTGAAGAATATAAAAGTGAACATTGTTAAGCTGTCAAATGATGTCATACATTGGAATGTTAAAGTAGTTGAAGGATATGAAAGTGAAGATTGTTTTCAACTGATGTGTCATACATGTAAATATTAAAATATCCCCCCCTACTCAAAATGTTTACTGTACATATTTTTGTTTTTGATTTCTAACTAGTTATATGATGTTTTGCATTGTATTGTATGTCTGTCATTAAATGTGTCGATGAATTGAGTACAAAGGACCCCAATGGAAACAAGCCATAGGCTTTCTTGGGTTTAAAATCGTCTTGTATTGAACTTTGTATTGAACTGTACTTTCTGTGCTTTTTCCCCGCAAACTGCTAATACAGTATTTAATCAATCAATGAAAGCTATACTTGTTTGAATGTTATTCAACCTCAAATCAAGAAGTTGTTGTATATCTCACTAGTGAGTATGATGTGATCATAAAACTGCTGATTGTTCCATCCAGTGGATTACTCACTATTTAAACTTGCGTAATACACCCCCCCCCCCCCCCCCAAAAAAAGAAGAAGACCTCTAAAACATACATATTTCCATGACTTGCCCAATGTCACGTTTGCAACACATTCTATGTGACGCTGTTACGTTCACAAACACTGGCTTTAAATCACCATTCTTACAATTAAAACCATGCAGTGTTTCTCAAACAATGGTGACCACATTTGACTGTCATCTAGCATTTTTTTCATTTTCATTTTTTTCATGTCATATGAACGCAGGGAATCATAGCAAACTAATAATATGTTGGTTAATAAGATTGAGTGAATGGTTTTGAAACTACAGCTTATAGAACTGAAGTCAAGTTAAAACTCTTAAGTAGAGAAAACGCCACTTGAATTAGCGGTTGCTAGCTTTAACCTTACATCTTAGCTACATGTTTATGCATTTATTTCATATTTACGTGTCGATTTAAGCTCTGACATTTATGTCAGACATACTCTAGTATGTGAAGAGTCTAACTGTGCTATTAACTCATTTTGGGTCAGGACCCATTTTTGGGCGACAGACCCGTTTCTTTGGCCTCATGTTTCCTACAACAACAAAAAAGGAGAGATTTTTCAAGACGCATTCTTCAGAATGTGTTTTGAACGAGCTTGAAGATCGTCTATTTTCACTGAATGTTTGCCTCAGTAAAAGGGCGCTGGGGTTCATGTGGTTAACCCATTAAGAGCGGGGAACACATCTGCGTCATTTTAAGATTTCTTTGGCTATTCAAAAATAGCTGCTATACAAGCTCATAGCGCGGGACCGCGCGAGCTTGTAGATCTGCAATTATTTTTTAAATCTTGAACATTTTGTGCAAATCTTTGAATATATATATATATATATTTTTTTTTTTAAAGGGAACTTTTGTAACTCTAATGTTTGCTTCATGGGGGTCTCTGGATCTAAATATTTTGAGATGGGTGTCGGAGGCCAAAAATGCATCTCATTTTGGGGGTCCTTGACATGAAAATGTTTGAGAACCACTGATAAGAAAACATACGTTTTTTTCAGAAAACTGTTAGGATTTGTAGAACCCCCCCAGAGGCAAAGATTTGAGTTACAAATGTTAGCTTTAAAAAAATATATATATATTCAAAGATATGCACAATTTTTCAAAATTTTTCCAAAAATAGCAGATCTACAAGCTCATAGCGCGGCACTCGGTGACACACGCACACGCACACACGCACACGCACACACACACACACACACACACACACACACACACACACACACACACACACTCCTCTGGCTAGGAGGAGGCCTCCTCCTGTCAAAGCATCGCCCGTTGCCCGGGGCAACCAGAGAAAACCAGTGGAAAAACTATACATGTGTTGTTGCCTGTAAAAATGATGAGTCACGTCTGAGTAAATATAGATCCTCTGGAGGCCTTTATAAAGAGACTGAGACAGACTGAATGTCCTCACATCTCTCTGTCTCTGTCCACACAAAGCTCTGCTCAAACGTTTCAGACACAGATCCAATACATGGTTTAAATGAGAAAATAAAATCTCACCACTGAAAAGTTCCCCGATCTCTGATTTGTGAAACACACACACACACACACACACACACACACACACACACACACACACACACACACACACACACACACACACACACACACACACACACACACACACACACACACACACACACACACACACACACACACACACACACACACAATGTGTAACAAATGTTACGTGGGTAAAAGTATTGGTATCAAAATGTACTTAAGTACCAAAAGTAAAAGTACTCAAATGTTTGAAAATAGCCTAGGTATAAAATAGGGCTAAAGTGGTTAATGTACATGTTTTATAATGTAATAATTTATGTCTGCAAAGTAACTAAAGTCTTCAAATAATTGTAGTGGAGTAAAAGTACAATATTTGCCTTGAGATGTAGTGGAGTATAAGTAAAAGTATTGCAAATTGGAAATACTCTAGTAAAGTAAAAATACCTCAAAATTGTACTTGAGTAAATGTACTTAGTTACTTTACACCACAGGAGAAGACACACACACACACACACACACACACACACACACACACACACACACACACACACACACACACACACACACACACACACACACACACACACACACACACACACACACACACACACACACACACACACACACACACACAGTTTAGATATTTACAATTAGGCACAACATGTAGAACGTCAATGATGTTTAGGCATTATTATCGTTGTAAATCTATTGTTCCTGCTGTTCTAGTGCTGTTGTAGGTTGCTGGTTGCTTTAATTGGTATATTTAATATATATAGCGTGTAGTATAATAATATAATATAAGTAGTATAATATTTATGTAGGCTATTGTCTCGTCTTGAATGTATGCATTGACCCGAGTGAAACCGTTCCCCTTGTGGATAAAGAAGGACTAATCTAATCTGATCAATACATACAGTTGAAGAAATCGCAGAGCGAGGCTTTAACCTTCAATTGCTGCTATGAAATACATCTGAGACCTTTAGGGTTTTATTTAAGATGTTATTCTATTGTGTGATCTATTCAAACACTCTTTCATCTATTCTATTTGCTAGTATGCTAGTATTTCAAATGCTCTTCACTCTTCAAATAACAAACAACCGGAATTACAGATGGCCTCGTATAGATACTGAACAAACACTGATCACTATCACAATATAGAGTTGTTTAACGCTTACAACGCAAACAAAATTGCAGTTCCTTTAATTATGCTATTAGTACAGTTTCCAGTCTCAAACCACTCTGCTCTTTATCTACTTTTAAACGGTAGTAATTACCGTAATTTCGGGTTTGAACTGGATGCTTTAATAATTGAAATCATTGAAAGGCTGTGGACTTCTCATGCTTATTAAACTCATGATCGTATTATCCTGCTTTTTAATCAGTTTTTACTGACATAACATAACCCACCCATGGACATTTTAATAGATAAAGTACATATTTTGTTAATGTTGTGGACCTGCGTGTGGGTGTAAAACTGTGTACGGTGTATTAATCATAGTTATAATGAACACATCAGCTCAGATAAGAAGGTTTATAGTGGTTATGTAATTCATAAAGATAACAGACTCCTTATAAAATGTGACCTACTGTAGGCCTAGACTAGACCTGCGCTTCTCAAAGTACGGTCCGGGGACCCCTATATAGGTCAGTATAGTTCTCAAACCTTTTCATGCCAAGGACCCCCAAAAGGACGCATTTGACCAAGGACCCCCCCCCCCCCCCCCATCTGAAATGATTTTGCCAGGGACCCCCAGAAGAGAAAGTTTACCGGTTTGTTAAAAAATGTTCAACATTATTCAACATTTTCAATATTTAAAGAAAAAAAAAAAGCTTCTGGGGGTCCCTGGAACAACATGTTTTGAGATGGGGGTCCCTGGAACAACATGTTTTGAGATGGGGGTCCCTGGAACAACATGTTTTGAGATGGGGGTCCCTGGAACAACATGTTTTGAGATGGGGGTCGGCGGCCAAATACAAAATGTGGATAAAGTGGTTAAAATGATGGTGAGGCTATATTTACTACTTTTGGCCCCACTTTGAGGCCCCTGTGTTTTATCTCCCAGACTTTCAGACTGTGTTTGTAAAAGAGGAGGTGAAATGAAGAAAGAGGAGGTGAAATGAAGGAGCCCGTCTGTCTGAGAACAGCTCTTCATTTGACCCGTCTGAAGAATTTAAAACCACTAAAGCCTTCTCCAACAGTTTAATGACGTAAACCAGGGATAAACACACACACACAGCACGACACATAAACGCTCCTCCTAAATACACGCTGCAAACATAACTGGCCGTCTGCGTGTTATATACATGTGTCTATTGCCCTCTAGTGGTGCAAAGAGGTCAACACCTTTGGTGGATTGCAAAGGATGACGATGCAATGAGCTTTATAGTGCTAGTACTACAATAATGATAACAACAACAACAACAATAATAATAATAATAATAACAATAATAACAACAACAACAACAACAACAATAATAATAATAATAATGTAAAGTGCTAGTACTATAATAAGAATAGTTTTTGTTTACCTTTCTTTTATAATTTTAACCTTTTAACTAGTTTATTTTATTAAAGTTGTTTTTTTATCTGCTCTGTAAAGCGACGTTGAGTGCCTAGAAAAGTGCAATATAAATCGTATGTATTATAATTATTATAATAATTATTATTATTAATAATAATAATCATCAATGTTAAAGGTAGGGAAAGTGACTCTAATCCAGAGTGATTTACAGTAAACAAGGTAAACACAGGCATCACATGCATAGAGACAGTGTAGTGTCTCAGTAATCTAGGATCAAAGGTAAACCGAGAACTTAGCATCAGTCTAAACAAAATACTATCAAAATAATAATCTGTCCATTGAAACTGTAGGACACCAGGTACACTCTGAACCTAGTGAACCATCACACAGAGGAGTTTACAGTGTGCAGCGACCAAAGCCAGAAACACGATATCTCTCTGTAACTTCATAAAACGCGTATCGAGCGTATACATGACAGCGTATCCATACTCATAACAGCATCTTATGCCGTGTGCATTTTCAGAGCATGTTTATCACAATGAAAGGTTTTAAAACCTCAGTGCTGCGACACGTTGTGAGCTTGTAGATCTGCTATTTTCAACATGCAACCAAGTGTAAAATCAGCCATTACGACGCCATCAAGGCACCGCCAACATACATTTTAGTCGACTAAATCAACTGTAGATTTAGTCGACTATAATCTTATGATATTTAGTTGACTAAAACATTTCATTTGACTAAAATATGACTGAAACTAAATGGAATTTTATTCAAAAGACTATGACTACAACGAAATAAAGAAAATCTGTCAAAATCAACACGCACGCGCACGCGCACACACACACACACACACACACACACACACACACACACACACACACACACACACACACACACACACACACACACACACACACAGCAGAGGACACCATGCAAGGCACCAACCTGCTCTTCAGGAGTGGTTACTTAGGGGTTCAGTGTCTTGCTCAAGGACACTTTGACAGGCAGCCAGGGGGAGCTGGAGGGATTGAACCGGGAACCTTGCTGTAGCACACACCATATAGAAACCGAGATACCTCATTGGCCTCTGCCATTCGTTGGAGCAACTGGCATCGCGGCCGTCATTTTAGCGTAGGCAAACTGAGACTCAAAGTGACTACTGGCCAATCACAGCGTTCACAGCGCGTTGACTACTGGCCAATCACAGTGCGTCTTTTCCGGGACTTGTCAGTGCAATGGTTCTCAACCAGTGGTCCGGGGACCAGGTCCACCAGGGTTCCAGGTGGTCCCCAGCTAAATGATGGAGAGTTGATAACCAAATGGACCCTTATAGATCTTTAAATCTTGATTATACAACAGGTAGTTCCGACCAAGCAATCTGATTGGTTGAAATAGCTTTCTAGCCGTGATTCAAACCAGCATCATATCACGGGCCTAATCACATTAAATAAATCACTCCGCACTGCAGTCCGCACCTGATTAGACCATATATGACACAGCTGTGCTGTGAAGTCACGCTGTGAAAAAAGCCTGGGTTTCCGAGGCTACGCTGTGACTGTCCCACGGTAGGAAAACAAACAGACAGTACCCACCGCCGCCACCGGGCGGAGAACAAACAGCTACGCAAGATGGACTATGTTGTTAATTTTGACTTATTTGGTGGACTTACTGTTGATCAATGGTTAGAAGAGAGCACACTAAATCGCCTAAAATCCTATAATAAAAGGAATAACTGGAAAAAAGTGTGCTTTATTTCAATGGTAACATCCATACTGTATAAATATCCTCCTGTGTTAAAGTAAAATTACTCCCATTTCGTTAACAGTCCAGTGTATGTTATACTTTATCGTACGAAGGTATCGCACGGCAAAAATAGCCGATCTACAAGTTCACAAGGCATCGCCATCTTGACGCGTTGTGAGCTTGTAGATCAGTTATTTTGGCCATGTAACACGATCGTACGACGGAGCATATAGCCTACTGGAATCAGCTGTGTTGATGAGACGAGAGTCAGAGAGACAGAGTGCTGCGCTGCCACAGGGACTATTTTGTCTCAGTCAAATAAACTCTTCTCTTTACAGGGAAACGGATAAGCGAAATTTTTTTATTATGAATTGCCCCACAATATGAATACATTTGGATGTGTTTTGTTGGTAACTGTTGTATAATCGCAATATTACACTCGAGGGTGTGCTTTACCTTACATTATTGTCACTTCTGTGATGCGGACGCGGAACTCGGCTGCGCCTCGTTCCTGGACCGCATCACAGGCGTGACAATAATGACGGTAAAGCACACCCTCTCGTGTAATATTGCTTAAGTATAACATGTCACACTCTCAATCAATCAATCAATCAATCAATCAATCAAATTGTTAAACATCTCATCAAACGGTGTTCCGTGGCTCAAATGGCGAAAAAATAATGGACCTTGATATGAAAAAGGTTGAAAACCACTGTTCTAATGCATTTATGTCCATTGAAGCAGACGGTCTCTCCACAATTTAAATCATCACAACTCCCTGAATTTTCAACCTATTTTCAAGCGGTTAAGTTTGTCACAAATGCGAGACATGGAGTTATGGATGGATCCAGTAGGCGTAGGCCTATATTTGGTTACATCTAAATTGCATATTTTCATACCAAAATACTTTCAAGTAACAGTAATAGTCACAAAATATGTTTGTCTCTATTCACTGACAGAGTACATGAAATATGCTGGCCACATTGCAGAATTGCCTTTATCCAACATCCTTAATGTTAGCTATTCAGGTCAGAACAGAGCTATCAACTTTGAAAGACTTTTGAAGAATTTTCTCTGACAAAAACAGCAACTACAAATGAAATGTCTGTGTTCCATATTTTAATGGCACCGAAAGCATAACATATAACACAAATACTCCAAGACAGCCAAAAGCATATAATTCCAAAGTCACAGAGCAGTATATCATAATGGTAATAATGATAAAATAATACTGTACTACTAGCTGAACACGAACTGACCATGTCTCTAGGAACCTGTTTAAACTGTAAAACAGTAAAAGACGATTTATTATTGCACAAATCCAGAGTGTGGAGTTTGCCAAGTTCCAACTAACTACTAGATGCTGCACAGCTGCTGCCTTTTAAAGGGTTAAGAGCTGGGTTACAAAAAGACCCGCCCCCACCTGGCTCTGATTGGCCAACCGAACGCCCCCCTTCTGTGACACACGCCGAAGCTTGCCTACAGCTTTCCTACGCTAAAATGGCGCCCGAGATACCAATGCCTCAGAGCCGAAGGAGGCGTCTACCTTTATATGTCTATGGCACACACCACCTCACTCACTCAATGACACTCTGGGACGCTCTAAGTCTAAGACTTTAATGGAAGCCTGTGTGCTTCCATTAACCTGTAGTATTTTCTACTGTTTTCTTGAAGAGCCCAGGCAGGGTGCTCCAGCAAAAAAAACACTGGACGCATAGTGTGCTGAAACGCGACCCCCAAAATGTATATGTATTTGGCCGCGGACCCCCCATCTAAAAATATTTTGTTCCCGGGACCCCCAGAAGAGGAAGACCTGGAACGCATCTGTGTCACTTTTTAATTTGAGCTAAAAAGCATTATTTTACAATTTGGCTATTCAAAAATAGCCACATTTTGAGTTGGGGGTCGGCGGCCAAATACATATAAGTTTGGGGGTCCTTGACATGAAAAAGTTTGAGCACCACTGATATAGAAACATAAGTTTTTTCAGAATACTGTTGGGACTTAAACACCCGGGACAACGCTCCACACGTCCTAGACTCTTCTCTAATACACCCTGGACAACACTCCACACGTCCTGGACTCTTCTCTAATACACCCTGGACAACGCTCCACACGTCCTAGACTTTTCTCTAAAACACCCTGGACAACGCTCCACACGTCCTAGACTCTTCTCTAAAACACCCTGGACAACGTTCCACACGTCCTAGACTCTTCTCTAAAACACCCTGGACAACGTTCCACACGTCCTAGACTCTTCTCTAAAACACCCTGGACAACGCTCCACACGTCCTAGACTCTTCTCTAAAAGACCCTGGACAACGCTCCACATGTCCTAGACTCTTCTCTAAAACACCCTGGACAACGCTCCACACGTCCTAGACTCTTCTCTAAAAGACCCTGGACAACGCTCCACACGTCCTAGACTTTTCTCTAAAACACCCTGGACAACGCTCCACACGTCCTAGACTCTTCTCTAAAACACCCTGGACAACGTTCCACACGTCCTAGACTCTTCTCTAAAACACCCTGGACAACGCTCCACACGTCCTAGACTCTTCTCTAAAACACCCTGAACAACGCTCCACACGTCCTAGACTTTTCTCTAAAACACCCTGGACAACGCTCCACACGTCCTAGACTCTTCTCTAAAACACCCTGGACAACGTTCCACACGTCCTAGACTCTTCTCTAAAACACCCTGGACAACGCTCCACACGTCCTAGACTCTTCTCTAAAACACCCTGGACAACGCTCCACACGTCCTAGACTCTTCTCTAAAACACCCTGGACAACGCTCCACACGTCCTAGACTCTTCTCTAAAACACCCTGGACAACGCTCCACACGTCCTACACTCTTCTCTAATACACCCTGGACAACGCTCCACACGTCCTAGACTCTTCTCTAAAACACCCTGGACAACGCTCCACACGTCCTAGACTCTTCTCTAAAACACCCGGGACAACGCTCCACACGTCCTAGACTCTTCTCTAAAACACCCTGGACAACGCTCCACACGTCCTAGACTCTTCTCTAAAACACCCTGGACAACGCTCCACATGTCCTAGACTCTTCTCTAAAACACCCTGGACAACGCTCCACACGTCCTAGACTCTTCTCTAAAACACCCTGGACAACGCTCCACACGTCCTAGACTCTTCTCTAAAACACCCGGGACAACGCTCCACACGTCCTAGACTCTTCTCTAAAACACCCTGGACAACGCTCCACACGTCCTAGACTCTTCTCTAAAACACCCTGGACAACGCTCCACATGTCCTAGACTCTTCTCTAAAACACCCGGGACAACGCTCCACACGTCCTAGACTCTTCTCTAAAACACCCTGGACAACGCTCCACACGTCCTAGACTCTTCTCTAAAACACCCGGGACAACGCTCCAC
>NC_137605.1:3305060-3312560 GCF_963280865.1 Gymnoscopelus braueri
GATGCTCATTATCAGACGGTCTGCTCACTCTGTGTCTCATTGGTGGGTTAAAGGACAGTTCAGAAACCTGCCTACCAGTGACATCATCGATGAGGATTCTTGAAAAGCGAGCTGTCCACAGCCCTCCTCTGAGACACAGAGTGAGTAGACATAATTATAATGAGCATTAATGAGGAGGACAATTTATATGAAGATACTGAGCTCTTTTAAGTGGTTTAACAAGAGACACGCTAGATCAGTCAACTAGCAGAACAGAAAGACAGACAGACAGACAGACAGACAGACAGACAGACAGACAGACAGACAGACAGACAGACAGACAGACAGATCGTGGTGTTTGAATCTATAAAACTAAGCAAAAGGCTTTCAGCCGGCCGGACGGACGCTGGTACAGGAGCGTACATGGTGAAGAGGATGCTGAGGAAGAGGAAGACGTTGAAACTGAATGCAGCCCTGTTCCCGAGGGCCTCACCTGTGACCTCTTTGACCTCACAGGTTAAGGGTCTCAGGGACAGAGGGGCATACTGGGAAGTGTAGTTCCTACAGCTATAAGACACATGGGAAGTGTAGTTCCTAAAGCTATAAGACATACTGGGAAGTGTAGTTCCTAAAGCTATAAGACCATCTGAAATGTAGTTCCTAAAGCTATAAGACCATCTGATATTCACTTATGTTTTATATCAATATCAATCTACAAGCTCTCAACACGTTGCCATGTGTTGTGAACTTGTAGATTAGGTAATTTTCAAAAAGCCGAAAATTTAAACGGGGCGACAGAATATTGCATGTTCAGGTCGAGATACACATTTTATCCAATCAGGAAAGAGAACTCAGACAGGATACAGATTAAACTAGACGCATCGTAATTCTGGGAAATTGCAAAGTGTGGTTGCGCCGATGCCGGTCGCGGGTTGCGGCTGCCGGGACTCGAGGAATACGCCTGGAGGAATACCGTTGGAGGCCGCGCGACGTGCGATTAGAATTCGGTGCGTGACACGTGCCGTTTTGATTTGAGGAAATAGGCCCCTCCCACTAAAGAAACAGGCCCCTCCCACAAATGTAGCGGGCCAATTATATAGTCACGTCACTCCTTAGATCACTCGCGTTTCATTTTGAAATGAAAAAAAATCTGTTTTTTGCATCAAAAATCTCTCAAAAATGAAAAATCAGTTTTTTGCATCAAACGGTTACGTTTTGCGCATTTGTGGCACCCCCTATGGATCAAAGTGGAAATGCTTTTGGGGATTCATTGAGTAAACCACCCTCGACATGTGATTCAAATTTGGGATTGACCGGACGTTTCGTTCGTGATTTTTGGCATTTTTGGTAAAACGGGCCCCTCCCACTAACTTTGGAAGCCAATCACGGACGAACGGTAAGGACTATCAAAATGCCGTTTGGATATGTTTATTGCATGGGCCCAAAGATCAGGTGTACATTTTTTGTGTGTAATTTGGATAAAATATGTGGGAGGAGGAGCTAAAAGTGTGTTTTGAAGAAAATTCAAAACAGCGGAAAATCTATCCAGACGCAAATGGGCGTGGCCTATATGGGGAGTTGCGTCATGACCCAAGGAATCCAGGGGTAAAGATTCTTTTCATTTTACGACCTACGGTTCAAAAGTTATAGGCCAAGAGGTAAAGTGGGCTGTTATAGCGCCACCATGTGGCCGACTGGTATAATTCTTGTATTAATAATTTGGCAATAAACTATGAACCTCCCCTCCAAGTTGTTTAACTCTAGCCTTTACGGTTTCTGAGAAAAAAAATACTTGAATTAGATTTTTTTCATTTTCCCATTAAAGTGGATGGGGAAATTTAATGCACTAATAAATCAATATCAATTAAACTATGTAACCAATCTCTTAGCAAAGTACAATCAGTCTATTCCCGGTGAAGCCGGGTCATTTTGACATATGGCACAACATTGGGAAAAATAAACTGTGGGAGAAAAAGAAAAAAGTTTATCTAGAAAGAACAAAGTCGGAAGAGTATAGTGTGGTTGCCCTGTTAGGGCAACCACACTAACAAGTGGAATTGGAAGTGATGACACAAAGAAATGAGCCGACACAATTGGAACTGGAACACTATCAAATGAAGCTGATTATTGGGTAGTCTCTACTGATGGGCTGAATTTTTATAGAACTGGAGAGACGGGGAGACCCCTGTTACTGAACAAACAGTCTAATGATTTCTATCACAATATCGTTATTTTAGCCTATTTAAAGGGGAATTATGCACTATGCAACCAAAAAAAATAGATTGAAATCTCGAGATTTCAATCTCGTCTAGCGAGACTTCTGTTTTTTTTTTTTTTGGGACAGTGTTCAGTCACTATGAACGTAAGATCTAAAAAAAAAAAAAGCTATTAAAATATGTGATCTAACCTAAGGCCTATCCGCGCACCTTTTAAGCTGTGGCGGCTCAGGGGTGGAGTTATGAAAATTTTCTACTGTACCATTCATCCTAAGATATCATAACGTCATAGAAAAGGTAAGAAAACTTTAGTCCAAAATTCTCCTTTAACACTGTTACTGAACAAACAATGTATAGCCATGATTACAGAATATGGCTCTATATCAGAATATAGAGCTTTAACAAAAACACTTTTGTTTTAACCAAACAATACCACTCACCCTATATACCTTTAAGTGTTTAAACTGTTCCTCATTTAGCTAGGGACCCCCTGAAATCCCCCTCACGGACCCATGAATGTCCCTGCACCCCACTTTGAGAACCAGTGCATCAGTGCACCCCCGACATTATTACTGTAACAACTAACGACTGATAACTAGAAACACATGATTGTTCTTTTAAGAAAAACCAAAGCAAGTGTGCTTCCTCTTTATGTTTAGGCAGTGGATGCTCAGCTATAAATATAACTATAGGTTCAAATACCACCCAAGTGGAAAAAGCTGCACTCCAAAATGAAGGATGCAAGACTCTGGCTCAGATAAACGTTTGCTCCAGAAGCAAAGATTTGAGTTAAAAATGTTTGCTTTATATATATTCAATGATTTTCACAAATTTTCACGATTTAAAAAAAATAGCAGATCTACAAGCTCATAGTGTGGCACTCGGTGCGCTCAGTGGTCCTTCTGGCCGATCTACACGGTCACAGCTTTTCTCTGTTCTGGCCCCACAGTGGTGGAATGAACTCCCCACTGATGTCAGGACAGCAGAGACACTGATGTCAGGAGAGCAGAGACACTGATGTCAGGACAGCAGAGTCACTGATGTCAGGACAGCAGAGACACTGATGTCAGGACAGCAGAGTCACTGATGTCAGGACAGCAGAGACACTGATGTCAGGACAGCAGAGACACTGATGTCAGGACAGCAGAGACACTGATGTCAGGACAGCAGAGACACTGATGTCAGGACAGCAGAGACACTGATGTCAGGACAGCAGAGACACTGATGTCAGGACAGCAGAGACACTGATGTCAGGACAGCAGAGTCACTGATGTCAGGACAGCAGAGACACTGCCCATCTTTCACCGCAGGCTGAAAACCCACCTCTTCAGGAAACACTACCCTTCCTCTTTGCCTGGCCTACTTGTTGTTAACTAGTTGTACGAGCTCTTGTTTTATTGTTTTATTGTTTTATTGGATCTTGTTTATTCGATACACTTATTTGTTTTAGCTCTTGCTCATTTGATTTAGCCATTTGTCTCATCGGTTTAAGAAAGTAGGTAGCTGATATATTGCACTTTTACCTTAGCGCTAGGGATACTCTTAAGTTGCTTGTTTTAGAAGAGAATGCACTTCAGACTTCTGGTGATTAGTAGTTTCATTCCCTGTTGAATGCACTTATTGTAAGTCGCTTTGGATAATGGATAATGGACAATGGTTGAAGTGGTCACACAGATGTGTTCCCGGTCTTAATGGGTTAGACAAAGCACTGCATGGTTGCAGCATGGTGGGGGGGGGGGGGGGGGTGATGACCTCATGTGACATTTTGGATTCTGCAGCAGCAGCCGCTCAGCGAGTCGCCGTAGAAACGGAATCGATCGGTTTAAATAAAGCAACACATTGATTGAAATGAAGTCTAAATCACATTAATACAGTATCTGCCCACACACTGAACCTTTCTGTTCACACACTGAACCTTTCTGTTCACACACTGAACCTTTCTGCTCACACACTGAACCTTTCTGCCCACACACTGAACCTTTCTGTTCACACACTGAACCTTTCTGTTCACACACTGAACCTTTCTGCTCACACACTGAACCTTTCTGTTCACACACTGAACCTTTCTGTTCACACACTGAACCTTTCTGCTCACACACTGAACCTTTCTGTTCACACACTGAACCTTTCTGTTCACACACTGAACCTTTCTGCTCACACACTGAACCTTTCTGTTCACACACTGAACCTTTCTGCTCACACACTGAACCTTTCTGTTCACACACTGAACCTTTCTGCTCACACACTGAACCTTTCTGTTCACACACTGAACCTTTCTGCTCACACACTGAACCTTTCTGTTCACACACTGAACCTTTCTGTTCACACACTGAACCTTTCTGCTCAACGCAAACGCTAGACGAAGGAAAGCTATTTTACTTTATGTCTGTTATGTTGGAAACTGGAAATTGTCGGGCAAAAAAACTCTTGTTTAACGTTTTTTTAAACTTTTTTTGTGTTTTTCCATAAATTAACTTGATCATACTACAGCGTCACACAAAAGTATCAAAAGTAGCAGATCTACAAGCGTTTCGAGCTCGTAGATCTGCTACTTTTGATACTTTTGAATCCTGAGAAGTAACAGTTTTGGACATAAAATGTAGGTTTCCACCCGACAGAGACAACATTTATTTATTATTAGACATGTAACGATTCACTCAACTCATGATACGATCCCAATCACAATTTTAGGTTCACGATACCATTTTTTACACACAGAATAATTTTCCAGACAAATGAAGTTTTTTTTGACAATACTGTGTTTTCTCTTTTCAATACAGTAGCAAATTACTAAAAACTGTTTTTTTTTTAATCAATTATCTTACCAAGATCCTGTATTTTCTTCTTTTTTTGTCTGGTGCAGATTGCGCCCTCTGATGTTTGCATCGCCATAAAACATTTTTTAAATGGATATAAATTGTCACCAGTTTGAATCGATTTTAAATGGATTTAGGATAAATCTAGTGTTTTATCCTGGCCAGATATTATGTCCAAATAATATAGTCATCATTATGTATACGCCTTCTTGTCGATAATAAAAACATCAAGACATGGAACATGGAACATGAAATATCAACTTTTCAGGAGGCAGTGTAGCACAATGACAGTTGAACACTGAATGTATAAGGCTATTAAATATACAACCATTTGTACAAAAAACAATAATGCATATCGTCTCTGTCAGGTAACAAACACAAACCTCATATGTCCAAAACTGTTATTAAAATTCAAAAACAGCAAAAGTAGCAGATCTACAAGCTCAAAACGCGTTTTGAGCTTGTAGATCTGCTACTTTTTGAAGCTTTTGTGCGACACTGTAGTATGCTCAAGTAGGACGTTCATTTGCAAAATGACACAAAAAAGTTAAAATATGAAGATGTTTCTGCCCGACAACAACGATATAAGGGATTACATGTATGTTCCAACTGCGTGTTACAACAGTGGTTCTCAAACTGTTTCATGTCAAGGACCCCCAAATTGATATATATTTGGCCACAGACCACCATCTGAAAGTTGTTTTTTATATTTTTCAAAGCTCGCAGCGCGGCAGCTGTTTTTGAATAGCCAACTTATAAACAGTGCAGGATTAACAGAAGGGCTTTAGGTGCTGGAGCACAGGGCACCAACCTCGGGGGCGGAGGGGGGGGGGGGGGGGCACCAAACGACGGGAGTGAAAGAAGACTCAACTATCGCCGAAAAGCTAGACGTTTGCTGCTGAAGGAGCGCTAAAACGGTGAAAACGTGCCGGTGAAGCGCCAATCCCCCCCACCCCCACTGACAAAAAGTTCTAGCTTCACTACACTGGCTCCCGGTTGTTTTTAGGATTGATTTTAAAATTATTTTAATAGTTTATAAAGCTCTAAATGGTCTGGCACCTTCCTACCTCTATGACTGCCTAGAGAGATATGTTCCAAACCGGCCCCTCAGGTCTTCAAGTGCTGACCTGCTCGAGGTGCCTACAATGACATATAAAAAATACAGTGAAGCAGCATTCTGCTTTTACGGACCGACAGTGTGGAATAAACTCCCATTACACCTAAGACAGGCAGCCTCTGTGGATAGCTTTAAAGCACAGCTCAAGACCTATTTCTTCACTCTTGCTTTTAGCTGATTCTTTGGTTGACTTTTAAGTCCTCACTGTATTGCCTATTTTAATGTTGTTTTATGCTTTTATTTTATTTTTATTGTTTTTTGCTTTATTGTTAAATTGGTTGTAACTGTAATTGTATTCTTGCTCTGTAAAGCACGTTGAGCTGCATTTCATGTCATGAAATGTGCTATACAAATAAAGTTTATTATTATTATTATTATTAATCCGGCCCTGCGTATAAATCGATAAAGTGGTTAAATGATTGTGATGCTATATTTTCTGGGGGACCCCCTGGAACCCCATCAAGGAACCCCCACAAAGTGGACCCCACTTTGAGAACCAATGTGTTACAAGACTATTTACTACTTGGAGAGGACAAACAGAGAGCTGGAAAAAAAATACATTCAGAAGTTAAAGGAGTACTTCACCCCAAAATTACTTTTATTCTAGCAATTGCTCGACTTACTTGAATTTGTTTCGTTTTCGTCGCATTCCATGTGAATGAAGAATCTAAAAATGAAGAGAACATTTGATTAACTGAAGAAAATAGAGGTCCAAGCTCACAGTAACAACAGCAAAACTCATAGTTACAAAAAATCACTTGGAGGATTATACTGTGAGAGTTTATAAACAGATGTTTCATATAAACATGCAAATTCTCCCTGAACTCAAGTCTTTATGGTGTGAATAACTGTTAGGAAAATAGTCATTTTGGGGGTGTTACCCTTTAACCACCTGCCAAACACGAGTATAACCGTTGTTGAAAAAATACACCCGTTTACTGCCAACAACGAGTATAACCGTTGTTCACCGTTGTATATATTTTTTTTTTATTTATCCACACAGAACCAGAGATATCGCGATCCAAAGATTTCTAGCTCCATTCACTCTTTGGTTAACTTATTACTTTAAAATCCTGTATCTCGGCTCCTGTGTACTTTTTTTTACCATGTTATTTTGGTGAAACATGCTATTTTCAACTGGCTGCAATTATGGAACGGATTACCGCAATCGGATTATTCTTTTCCACGATTCTACGAGACTCCTGTGTGTGTGTAATGAGGGGATCACCGTGAGGACGGTGATCACGGAAAATATTTTGTGACTACTTAAAAAATGGTTAGATAAGGTTAAAACAATGATGGCAGTGGGGGAAGTAAAAAAAATAACCCTCTGGCAGGGAATGTGTTAAGACCTGAGGCTGATTAAAAATAA
>NC_137605.1:3330060-3345060 GCF_963280865.1 Gymnoscopelus braueri
TTACTGTACCCCCCACCCAATACAACCTACTATACACACTGTTACTGTACCCCCCACCCAATACAACCTACTATACACACTGTTACTGTACCCCCCACCCAATACAACCTACTGTAGACACTGTTACTGTACCCCCCACCCAATACAACCTACTATACACACTGTTACTGTACCCCCATCCAATACAACCTACTATACACACTGTTACTGTACCCCCCACCCAATACAACCTGCTATACACACTGTTACTGTACCCCCACCCAATACAACCTACTATACACACTGTTACTGTACCCCCACCCAATACAACCTACTATACACACTGTTACTGTACCCCCCACCCAATACAACCTACTATACACACTGTTACTGTACCCCCACCCAATACAACCTGCTATACACAATGTTACTGTACCCCCCACCCAATACAACCTATTATACACACTGTTACTGTACCCCCACCCAATACAACCTACTATACACACTGTTACTGTACCCCCCACCCAATACAACCTGCTATACACACTGTTACTGTACCCCCCACCCAATACAACCTATTATACACACTGTTACTGTACCCCCACCCAATACAACCTGCTATACACACTGTTACTGTACCCCCCACCCAATACAACCTACTATACACAATGTTACTGTACCCCCACCCAATACAACCTATTATACACACTGTTACTGTACCCCCACCCAATACAACCTACTATACACACTGTTACTGTACCCCCACCCAATACAACCTGCTATACACAATGTTACTGTACCCCCCACCCAATACAACCTATTATACACACTGTTACTGTACCCCCACCCAATACAACCTGCTATACACACTGTTACTGTACCCCCCACCCAATACAACCTACTATACACAATGTTACTGTACCCCCACCCAATACAACCTACTATACACACTGTTACTGTACCCCCCACCCAATACAACCTGCTATACACACTGTTACTGTACCCCCCACCCAATACAACCTACTATACACACTGTTACTGTACCCCCCACCCAATACAACCTGCTATACACACTGTTACTGTACCCCACACCCAATACAACCTACTATACACACTGTTACTGTACCCCCACCCAATACAACCTACTGTAGACACTGTTACTGTACCCCCACCCAATACAACCTACAATACACACCGTTACTGTGCCCCCACCCAATACAACCTACCTACTACCTCAACCTGCAATACACACTGTTACTGTACCCCCACCCAATACAACCTACAATACACACCGTTACTGTGCCCCCACCCAATACAACCTACCTACTACCTCAACCTGCAATACACACTGTTACTGTACCCCCACCCAATACAACCTACTACCAAAACCTGCAATACACAATGTTACTGTACCCCCCACCCAATACAACCTACTATACACAATGTTACTGTACCCCCCACCCAATACAACCTACTATACACACTGTTACTGTACCCCCACCCAATACAACCTAGATACACACTGGTTACTGTACCTCCAACCACAAACCATACAACCTACTACCTCATCCTGCAATGCACACTGATTAGTTCTGTCTGTCTGTCTGTCTGTCTGTCTGTGAGACGTCTTCACCATCAGTACATGGCTCTGACCTGTGTGTCAAAAAGGTACCGCCCCCCCCCCACCACACCACCACCAACTTCCTGCATATCGTTGTCATTTCAAGGACATGGTTTTAACTAAAAATCTTTATTCTCTCAGACACAGGGCGACAGACATGCCTGTGTGTGTGTGTGTGTGTGTGTGTGTGTGTGTGTGTGTGTGTGTGTGTGTGTGTGTGTGTGTGTGTGTGTGTGTGTGTGTGTGTGTGTGTGTGTGTGTGTGTGTGTGTGTGTGTGTGTGTGTCAGACAGTGTGACAAATATAAATGTCATCAAAGTGTTCAGCTCGGTGTATCTGTCAAATAATTCATTCATTCCTTTAATAATGGATGTGCTGCTGAGATGATCTGACACGCTGTGTGCTTTGTGCTGAGGTGTTAGAACTACACTAACACATGCTTCATCTACACACATGGGTCTTCAACCAGCGGTCCGGGGACCACCAGTGGTCCTTGAGGCGTTTTCCAGGTGGTCCCCAGCTACATGATGGAGAGTTGGTAACCAAATGGACCCTTATAGATCTTTAACTCCTGAGAGCGTAAAATTAAACCAAATGGACCCATAAGGGTCCATTTGGTTTCATTTTAAGCTCTCAAGAGTTAAATTATTGTTAAACATCTGCATTACTTAAAGTTTTGATCAACATTTGCCTGTTGTCTCTCCTATGGAACCAACATCAATACAGCATGGATGGAACTGTGGACAAAATGTTATCCAACGATAAAATATTTTTTGGGTTCTTAGAGGCTAAATCTCATGAAATGCCAGAAATGGTGATGAATCCGTGGCTCAAATGCCGAACAAACAATGGACCTTGATATGAAAAGGGTTGAAAACCACTGATCTACAACACACCACGAGGAGGGAACCTGATACGGGGCTGATAACAGTTCATCTAGTCTGATACGGGGCTGATAACAGTTCATCTAGTCTGATACAGGGCTGATAACAGTTCATCTAGTCTGATACGGGGCTGATAACAGTTCATCTAGTCTAAACTAATCCATCACATTGAGTATCTAGAGTCTGAATCAATGACCAGGAGGTGGCAGCACAGAGACCTGGTTTGGACCACTGGGTGACAGTGAAAGACATTTTCATGTCAAGGACCCCCAAATGAATATGTATTCATGGCTGCAGACCTCCACCTGAAAACAAATTGTGCCACATTACCAGATTTGTGTTGTTAAAATGTTTCAAAATTGTGCAAACAATATCAGTATATGGGGTTAAAGGGGTTAACCTGATTTTGATCAATTTAGCTGGGGACCCCCTGGAACCCTCCTAATGGACCCCCTGGGAGTTCGCAGACCCCACTTTGAGAACCACTTGGTGTAAGGATCAGACAGTGACATTTTCAAAAAGACTTGAGAGCAAAGAGAAAGACATTCTGACTCAGAAGACCATACCCCCCCCCCCCCCCCCCCATGTCTGAAAACAGTTTTGACTCGAGACATTTTAGACGACACTCACACAAAGACATGAAACCATCAGAATAAAATAGTGAAAACCCACAATAACACGCATCCAATAGCACTGCAGCCCTGAAGAAAGTCTTCTGCAATAAGACATCCATTCCATTCATTTCAAAGTGTTTCACGTCTATTTATAAGGCGTTGTCGCCCTCTAGTGGTGACTGGTGACAGACCAAAGCGGCAGCTTCCCACAGATTCTCTTTCTGTGTCATATCAAAAGCCTCGTTGCCTCACTTCCTCCCATGATGCAACATGAGGACCATCACAAAACACTGAACATTTATGAAAATTACAGCTACACTGTATCTCATTATGAACATTACAGCTACACTGTATCTCATTATGAACATTACAGCTACACTGTATCTCATTTATGAACATTACACAGTATCTCATTTATGAACATTACACTGTATCTCATTTATGAACATTACACTGTATCTCATTTATGAACATTACACTGTATCTCACTTATGAACATTACACTGCATCTCATTATGAACATTACAGCTACACTGTATCTCATTTATGAACATTACAGCTACACTGTATCTCATTATGAACATTACACTGTATCTCATTTATGAACATTACAGCTACACTGTATCTCATTTATGAACATTACAGCTACACTGTATCTCATTATGAACATTACACTGTATCTCATTTATGAACATTACAGCTACACTGTATCTCATTTATGAACATTACAGCTACACTGTATCTCATTATGAACATTACAGCTACACTGTATCTCATTTATGAACATTACACAGTATCTCATTTATGAACATTACAGCTACACTGTATCTCATTATGAACATTACAGCTACACTGTATCTCATTTATGAACATTACACTGTATCTCATTTATGAACATTACACTGTATCTCATTATGAACATTACACTGTATCTCATTTATGAACATTACAGCTACACTGTATCTCATTTATGAACATTACACTGTATCTCATTATGAACATTAAACTGTATCTCATTATGAACATTACAGCTACACTGTATCTCATGTATGAACATTACACTGTATCTCATTTATGAACATTACAGCTACACTGTATCTCATTATGAACATGTCTGGGCATATATCTACAGCAATGGTGTAAAGTAACATTTTTCAAGTAAAATTTTGAGGTGTTTTTTACCATGCTGGAGTATTTCCAATTGTCAGTACTTTTACTCTACTCCACTGCACCGTACTTTTACTCTACTCCACTGCATCTCAGAGACAAATATTGTACTTTTACTCAACTACAAATTTTCACTTTAAAATAATTTTTCAAAAAATAGCAGATCTACAAGCTCATAGCCGCCCTGTGAGCTTTAGTATATCTGCTACTTTTGAATAGATGTCACAGATGTGTTCCCCCTGGTCTTAATGGATTTAGTCATCAGACATATCACTGTCTGTCTGTCTGTCTGTCTGTCTGTCTGTCTGTCTGTCTGTCTGTCTGTCTGTCTGCATGTCTGTCTGTCTGCATGCCTGTCTGTCTGTCTGCATGTCTGTCTGTCTGCATGTCTGTCTGTCTGCATGCCTGTCTGTCTGCATGTCTGTCTGCATGTCTGTCTGTCTGTCTGTCTGTCTGTCTGCATGCCTGTCTGTCTGCATGTCTGTCTGCATGTCTGTCTGTCTGCATGTCTGTCTGTCTGCATGCCTGTCTGTCTGCATGTCTGTCTGCATGTCTGTCTGTCTGCATGCCTGTCTGTCTGCATGTCTGTCTGCATGTCTGTCTGTCTGCATGTCTGTCTGCATGTCTGTCTGTCTGCATGTCTGTCTGCATGTCTGTCTGTCTGCATGCCTGTCTGTCTGCATGTCTGTCTGTCTGTCTGCATGTCTGTCTGTCTGCATGTCTGCTGTCTGTCTGCATGTCTGTCTGCATGTCTGTCTGTCTGTCTGCATGCCTGTCTGTCTGCATGTCTGTCTGCATGTCTGTCTGTCTGCATGTCTGTCTGTCTGCATGTCTGTCTGTCTGCATGCCTGTCTGTCTGCATGTCTGTCTGCATGCCTGTCTGTCTGCATGTCTGTCTGCATGTCTGTCTGTCTGTCTGCATGTCTGTCTGTCTGCATGCCTGTCTGTCTGCATGTCTGTCTGCATGTCTGTCTGTCTGCATGCCTGTCTGTCTGTCTGCATGTCTGTCTGCATGTCTGTCTGTCTGCATGTCTGTCTGCATGTCTTGTCTGTCTGCATGTCTGTCTGCATGTCTGTCTGTCTGCATGCCTGTCTGTCTGCATGTCTGTCTGCATGTCTGTCTGTCTGCATGTCTGTCTGTCTGCATGCCTGTCTGTCTGCATGTCTGTCTGTCTGTCTGTCTGCATGTCTGTCTGCATGTCTGTCTGCCTGTCTGTCTGCATGCCTGTCTGTCTGTCTGCATGTCTGTCTGTCTGCCTGTCTGTCTGCATGCCTGTCTGTCTGCATGTCTGTCTGCATGTCTCACTGGATGTGACAGAGAGACATTCACTGTCACTGCATCAGAAGGCTGTCCTTTCACATTTAAAGTGGCAGTACGTGATATGTTCCGGTTAAAATGAGTGATATGTCACTGATATTATGGTCTGATCCCCTTTTTCTCCTATGATGATACTCCCCCAATGTTATCGTTAAAGGGATAGTTCACCATCAAAAATTCCTTTTTTTTCTATTGATTAGTCACCCTAAGGATATTTTTTTAGTTTTTGTCTCATTCCTAAGACAATAATTCGATGACCGGCAGCGGTTCGGGTAGGAGACACAAAGAGTCTCCTTTGTGTCTCCTAGAACCGCTGCCTACCGGTCCGCTGGTCATCACATTATTGTCTTAGGAATGAGACAAAAACAAAAACAAATCCACAAATTCAAGTCTCCATGGTGTGACTAATCGATAGCAAAAAAAGCATTTTTTTTGGGGTGAACTATCCCTTTAAGAAGCTCTATATTATGATCCGATCCCCTTTTTCTCCCCCAATATAGTCGTTAAGCCAATTAATTCCTCTCGCTGCTGTTCCTACTCTACTGGTACACAACGCGCCTTGCAACCAACCCTATTTTCGCTACTTTTCGCGTGACAAGTATGAAAGAGGGCCATTCATTTATGAACGCACATAAAAAGATGAGACACAGAGATATGGGCTGGTATGTGCCTGACAGCAGCGCCGTCCGACATGAGAGAGAGAGAGACGCGTGCTTGTTATCTCCCGCTGTTCTCACGGCTCTGTGAGCCTATCAGCTGCTGTTTGTGAATGTTTTCAACGTGAGACGTATATACATATTTGTAACGTTGGCTCATGTCGCAGCAGCGACTGGTTTGGATGCCAAACACCATGAAACATCAACCTCCCCACCAACCACCACTCCCTCTGCAAGGCCAGCAGCGAGGCAGTCGCACAAAGACACCGTACGGGCAGTGGTGAAAAAAGTACTCACATTTTTTACTTAAGTAAAAGTATCGACAGTGGTGGAAAAAGTACTCCAATTCTTTACTTAAGTAAAAGTACCAATACTGCAATATAAAAGTACTCTGTTGCAAGTAAAAGTCCAGAATAAAAAATGTACTTGAGTAGAAGTACAAAAGTATTGGCATCAAAATGTACTTAAAGTACCAAAAGTAAAAGTACTAAATATTTGAAAATAGCAGATCTACAAGCTCACAACGTGTCGCGATGCGACGCGTTGTGAGCTTGTAGATCTGCTATTTTCAAATAGCCTAGGTATAAAATAGGTTTAAAGTGGTTAATGTATGTTTCATTATATCATCATTTATATCTGAAAAGTAACTAGTAACTAAAGTTTTCAAGTAAATGTAGTGGAGTAAAAGTACAATATTTTCCTCTGAGATGTAGTGGTAGAAGTTAAAGTATTGGAAATTGGAAATACTCAAGTAAAGTACAGATACCTCAAAATTGTACTTAGGTACAGTACTTAAGTAAATGTACTTACTTAGTTACTTTCCACCACTGAGTATCGATACTGCAATATGGAAATACTCTGTTAAAGTAAAAGTCCGGAATTCTCGAGTGAAAGTACAAAAGTATCGGCATCAAAATGTAATTAAAGTACCAAAAGTAAAAGTACTCATTATGCAGAATGTTCCATTAGACGACTTTTCAAATGTTTCAAATGTATGACGATCTTTTGAAAATAGCAGATCTACAAGCTCACAATGCGTGGCGTTGCATTGTGAGCTGAGCCTGGTTGGACACGACCAGGGGCTCTGGACCGGGTTTATTATACCAAGGTGGCACAGAATGAACGTTGTCATGGAAACCAACCTTTTTGCCTGGCAACTTCCCCCCCCGGCCTGGCAGCTCGCCAAACTGTTGCTACGACGGCACAACTGTCACTGGCTGCCAGGATGCTGTGTGTGTGTGTGTGTGTGTGTGTGTGTGTGTGTGTGTGTGTGTGTGTGTGTGTGTGTGTGTGCGTGCGTGCATGTGTGGTGTTTGTTTGTTTGTGTGTGTGTGTGTGTGTGTGTGTGTGTGCGCGTGCGTGCGTGCGTGCGTGCGTGCGTGCGCGTGTGTGTGTGTGTGTGTGTGTGTGTGTGTGTGTGTGCGTGCGTGCATGTGTGGTGTTTGTTTGTGTGTGTGTGTGTGTGTGCGCGTGCGTGCGTGCGTGCGTGCGTGTGTGTGTGTGTGTGTGCGCGTGCGTGCATGTGTGGTGTTTGTTTGTTTGTGTGTGTGCGCGCGTGCGTGCGTGTGACGTGTGTGTGTGTGTGAGTGCGTGCGTGCGTGCGTGCGTGCATGTGTTGTGTTTGTTTGTGTGTGTGCGCGTGCGTGCGTGCGTGCGTGTGACGTGTGTGTGTGTGTGAGTGCGTGCGTGCGTGCGTGCGTGCATGTGTTGTGTTTGTTTGTTTGTGTGTGTGCGCGTGCGTGCGTGCGTGCGTGCGTGCGTGTGACGTGTGTGTGTGTGTGTGCGCGTGCGTGCGTGCGTGCATGTGTGGTGTTTGTTTGTGTGTGTGTGTGCGCGTGCGTGCGTGTGCGTGTGTGTGTGTGTGTGTGTGTGTGTGTGTGTGTGTGTGTGCGCTTGGACTGCTACAAACACAAGCACTGGAGAAAATGGATATGTAGCCCATTGGTTCTCAAAGTGGGGTCCGGGGACCCCCAGGGGTCCTTGAGGGAGTTCCAGGGGGTCCCCGGCTAAATGATGGATAGGAACCAAATGGACCCATGGGTCTGTAACTCTGAGAGTGTACAAATGGAACCAAATGGACCCGTTCCATTTGTACACTCTCAGTTACATTAACATTGATTTTACAATATAAATTGGGGTCCCAGTGATATAAATGCCATTAAATGGGGGTCCGTAGCCTAATAATGCATGTCAAACTAGGGGGGTCCTTGTAATGAAAATGGTTGAGAATCACTGCTAGAGCCGTAAAAATCTTCTCTTATGGGGGTCCTTTGGCATATCTTTTCAAATGGGGGTCCGCGGGCTAATCAGTGACAATTTGGGGGGTCCTTGACATGAAAAGGTTTGAGAAGCACTGATTTAGCCATCCTCACTCGTCAATATCTTGACGAGAAATCTGGTCATTTTCAGTCAACGAGTTAATCCATAACTATGTCACAACTGTATCAGACATTATAATAAATAACCAATACTATTTCACACACAAAAAAAAACACTGCACTAGTAGCCTAGTATCCAAAATGCAACCAGAACATTATAGTAAGCCTGGATTCATTCTAGACCAGGGGTCTTCAACGTTTTTCAGGGCAAGGACCCCTTAGCTGAGAGAGAGATGAAGCAGGGACCACCACCACTAGCCTGGTAAACCCTCCCTCCGGAAATCTCATTTCCATTTGATTTCAGGAGTGAGTCTGGCCTGATCCGCCTTTCTGCAATATTGGCTGTGCTGGAGTTGGGCGGGAGTAATACCGTTGACTGACAACCCCTTCAGCCAATGATAATTTTTCCCCTTCAGCCAATCAGCAGTTCACCAGTCTTAATGTGACGCAACGAGACTTTTGAGACAGCCATACCCAAAATGGGTTGCCTTTTTCGGATACAATGGTGTCACTGCCCGCCCCTACCGGTTCTCTACATTTTTATTTTTAAATAGGCTTTGTCATGATTAATTGACCACATATATGAAGTTAAACAACTAAATTCTATCCAAACGATATCTTATAAGTAAATTCCGTGCCTCAAAATAGAAGTTAGAGAGCTTTTTGAAGTAAAAAAATAGCGGAGAATTGGCCGCACAAGAAAAAGATGGCTGCCGTTCGTGTTTTGGGCTCACTCGAACTCGCCACCTGATTGGCCAACGTAAGCTGTCAATCACAGAACAATGAGCGACGACGCTGATAGGCTCGGCCGTTTGGCATACACAGCCAATATTGCAGAAAGGCGGATCAGGCCAGACTCACTCCAGGAATCAAATAGAAATGAGATTTCCGGAGGGAGGGTTTACCAGGCTACCCCACCACCACTACATATTGTATAACATTGTGTTGCAGATTAAACGTTTTCCTATAGGTTTCAGAGATAGCTTCATAGACTTGTTTGACATTATCTTTTCTATTAATATGTTGGATTCACGTTAATGTGTATTTTCAGGCAGTTAACCTTTTAAACACACTAAATATTTAGTCAATTACGACATGGAGTTGGTTGCTTGTTTCTCTCACAGAATCTGGCAACACCGAAGACTAGCTTCCACGTCGCTCTGCATGAACGGCAGCTCATAAGGGACATTCAGTGCATGTTTGAGTGTCAGTACACCAAATAATGAGGGTTAGTGGAAAGAAAATGAACTTTGGAGCTGCTAAAATAGGCGATTTTCGTTTATCCACATTTCTCCACAATGGACAACTGGGGCTTCTATGAAAAAAGTCAACTGCCCCTGGTATGTTGGTGAGTGATTAGCGACACATCAAAGCAAACACCTAAAATGACTGGATCTCTCCTTTAATAAAAGACAATTTACTCAGCCTCATGTAATTGAGTTTAGCTCTGCTGAGGTTTTCTCTTGTCCCATCATGTTGTTGTTTCAGATGAAATCAGACATACGTTGTCTTTAAGGCTCGCTGCCGCTTGTAAGACAACATACATCTGCCCCGTCGCTTAACCCTTTAAGACCGGGAACGCATCTGTGTGTCATTTATTTTGATTAATTTGGCTATTTTTTAAAAAAATCTTGAAAATTCCATGAAAATCTTTGAATATATACATTTTTAAAGCGAAAAATGTTAACTCTGTTACAACTTCTGGGGGGGGGGGGGGGTCCCTGGAACAAAACATTCTGATATGGGGGGTCCACGGCCAAATCCATATCATTTTTGAGAACCACTGATATTATAGCAACATACGGCTTTTTTTTTCTAAAAACTGAAGACATTTGTAGAATCCCCCAGAAGCAAAGATTTGAGTTACAAATGTTTGCTTTAAAACAGGGGTCTTCAACGTTTTCAGGCCAAGGACCCCCTAGCTGAGAGAGAGATGTGAAGCAGGGACCCCCTCTATATTGTATAAAATTGTGTATCAGATTTGTTTTTGCTGCTCTTTTTTTCCCTCTACACCTATAACTCTTTGCCAAAAATAGCAGATCTACAAGCTCACAACGCCTCGCAGCGCGAGGCGTTGTGAGCTTGTAGATCTGCTATTTTTGGCTAAAGTCCTCCTCAGAAAAGGAAATAAACACTCTTTATGATGGACAAAACCATAACTTGAAAAAAACCAATTTATGGTTTTTTTCAAGTTATGGTTTCTTATATAGGGCTATGCACATGTGTCATGTGACACTGGCCAATCACAGTCCTGAATAGATTGTGATTGGCCAATCACAGCGCAGGATAATTGTACAAATTTCCTGGGCCCAGATCACAGCGCAGGAAAATGTACATTTTTCCAAATCTCACTTATAGGGGCGGTTTCACCGCCCAAAAAATGACAAAGATGCGTTCCCGGGGACTGAATGTCTTAAATAAACATGACAGAAGAATGTGTACATTTACATTTCTCTTCTCATCTCAGACCTGCTTGGCAGCTTTACATGTTACATGATGTATATGTCAAGATATGATGTGACATTAAAGTACTCCACTATGAGGAAGAACAGACACACGGTTGTTTAAAGTTAGAGGTATAAATACACGTGTGAGATGTATATAAATACATGCATAGATATAAATAAATGCATGGGTCTCTGTGGTGGATGACGTGGAGGACAGCTGAGGAGTAATAGATTACAGGTAATTCTCTGTACCTTATGTCCTTATGAGTGGTCCTGAGAGGTCCTTATGGGTGGTCCTTATGGGTGGTCCTTATGCAGAAGGAGGCATCACTCTGAAACACACAGACACAACAATAGGTGTTACAGAGAGGCTATGGTGATTTTGCAGTGGTGGAAAATGTACTAACATTTTGCCCTTAAGTAAAAGTATCAATACTGCAATGTAGAAATACTCCATTACAAGTAAAAGTTCGCAATTAAAGAATTACTTGAGCAACAGTACAAAAGTATGGGAATCAAAATATACTTAAAGTAACGAAAGTAGAAAGTACTCATTATGCAGAATGTCCCATTTCACAAGTTTTCATATGTATTAAAAAAAAACACGTTTGGAACCACAGCCCATAGCGGGCCCGCTTTGCGGCGAGATCAAAGTGTGTCATAACTCTCTCTCTATATGGCTCTGCCCCATGCAGCCTAAGCTTGATTTGGCGAGACTAAACTAGTTGATTCACATTATGTGGGGAACACAAACAATACGACGCCAACCGGAACCAAACCACCACAACCACATTTATTATCTTTTTTTTCTAAACAGGATCACACGGCTATAGTTTTAGAACCAATACCAGGCTTTCCTCCGAGGTGGAAAGTCTGGTGACTCGAGATTAGTTCCCGAGTAGAGCGGTACCCAACGGGCAGCTGTCTATAGTTATATACAAATATGAGGAGACCTCCGTTGTTCAGCTTTTCTCTATAGTCCATGAGCCAGAGCCCCAAAATTGAGCCAGGTTAAAAAACCTTTGACTCCAACATCTTAACAAAATGAAATAAGAATGTTGACTCTGGCTTTGTCCAATGTTCCAAAGTTGATTCTGGAAAGTTATGCAAATTAGGGCATATTTTCCTAATGCCTAATTTGCATATTTAAATATACAATTTCAGAAAACTTGTAATACGATAAATCATTGTCTTCATGTAAGTAATCAACTCAGGAAGTTTCATTATGATAACTATTTTTTTAATGTTGTTATTTTTTCACCTGTCATTTCACCTGGGAAAATAACAAAATGTGTGATAAATATGAAAAAGCTGCTCCTGTGGAAAGGCTATCATATATGTATTTACTTATATTGACCCTATAAACAATTTAATATAGGTATGGTTTTGCCCACTCTTTCGATAATGAAATCGTGTCTGGCTCATGGACTACTAGTGATGCTTTTATCTGCTGTGTTTTAACCTCCTCTGGCCAAAGGGTCAAACAGAAGGTGATTTGTTAACCAGATCAACAGATGTCAGAGGTCAGCTTCAATCCAAACAGAAACGCTGGACGTCATCAACGAACCATCAACCCAGAAACACAAAGTCACCAATATCAGCTTGTGTTAATAAACCATCAGGACCAGGGAACGCAGCGGTGTCATTTTAGATTAGAGCTACAACCATTCATTTATACTTTGGGCGATTCAAAAATAGCAGATATGCAAGCTCATAGCGCGGCACCGAGTGCCGCGCTATGAGCTTGTAGATCTGCTATTTTCGAAAAATGGTGAGAATTTGTGTAAATAATTTAATATATATATTTTTAACATTTGTAACTCAAATCGGATTGCTTCTGGGGATTCTACAATGTCTTCTAAATCCTTAAAGGCATACTAGGTAACGTTTTCAACAAAACTAAAGTTAAATTGTATATCTTTTGTGAGTGGCAAAAGTTTCACAACACCCACTCCATGAATTTCACCCCCGGAAGGCTTTTATTTATATATTTTCTATTGAACGTGGACGGGGGGGACTTTCCCGGGAAAATGACGTTCCTGGCCAACGTCATGACGTCGTGGCCGACGTCCGCAACGGTTTCCTGTTTGGCCAGGAACTACCGCGCTAATAACAAAAAGGAACCTCACGCTGATTTTAAGAGAATGTAGGATTGGAAGATCGAAAAAGAACAGAAAAAGAAAGCACAGCTCATGGTAACTAATGCTCCACTGGCTAAGAGAAACGATCCGTAGATAGTATAAAACAATTAAAAGATCGCTTTTTGAAACGCTTCCGGCTTCCGGTGAAAACGAATGGAATTCTGGGTAATCGAGGACTACGGAAATTGTATGCAGTGACGGTAGTGACCAGCAGAGGTTGCTAAAAATCGTTATTTGTGATTCTGCATTGTACAACTTTAAAGTTTTTTGAACTTTTTTCATGTCAAGGACCACCATAATTATAAGTATTTGGCCGCGGACCCCTATCTCAAAATATTTCGTTCCAGGGACCCCCCCCCCCCCCCTCGCAAAGATTTGAGTTAAAAATGTTCGCTTAAAAAAAACGAAAAGAATAATAATATTCAAGATTTGCACAATTTTTCAGGATTTTTCAAAAAATTGCAGAGAAGCTCATAACGCGGCACCAAGCTTGTAGATCTGCTATTTTTGAATAGCCCAAAAGACACCTAAAAAATGACACGTATGCGTTCCCTGTCCTACTGAATTAAACCTAGACACCCACAGACAGAGGAATACATTAATGCACTTTATTTAAAAAAAAAAGGCTATAATAACCTGCACGGCGTACATGAGATTAAACAGTAATTAGTTTGAATTAGAAAAAGCTCTACTGAGGCCACGTACAAGTACTTCCTGAGTGCTTTCATTAGTGCTCTCATTTACATATTTAAAGCAACATCGTTTAATGTTTGGAACGCAGCTCGCCGCCAACTGTTGCAGTTTACTAACTTTACACTGTTCATTCATTCATTCAGTTTACTAACTTTACACTGTTCATTCATTCATTCAGTTTACTAACTTTACACTGTTAATTCATTCATTAATTAATAGGGATAACAACGTGACACACACACACACACACACACACACACACACACACACACACACACACACACACACACACACACACACACACACACACACACACACACACACACACACACACACACACACACACACACACACACCCTGGGCGCTCTAGTCAGTCAGTCAGTCAGTCAGTCAGTCAGTCAGACAGACAGACAGACAGACAGACAGACAGACAGACAGACAGACAGACAGACAGACAGACAGACAGACAGACAGACAGACAGACAGACAGAGGGTGAATAAATGTATTTGTTCTGGTACCAGCTCCCCAACATGTGTAGGCTAAGGCTACACAGTAAAATCTCCAGTGTTCATGTAACTCTGAGAGAGTGTACAACGGTAACCAAATGGACCCGCTTACACATGGATGAATGAACACTGTGTTCAGAGGACAGAGAAGAGGAAATAGTCTTTGTTTCAGTGTCCAGTGTTCGTTAGTTGTTATTTTATACCACCTTCTCGCACGCCTAAAAAAAATCGACGTAATCTCGACCAGTGGTGTTAAGTAACTAAGTACATTTACTCAAGTACTGTACTTAAGTACAATTTTGAGGTATCTTTTACTTTACTGGAGTATTTCAAATTTTCTGTACTTTTACTTCGGCAACTATTGTACTTTTACTCCACTACAATTATTTGAATACTTTAGTTACTTACTTGCAGATTTTGATTATTATTACAAAACATGCATTAACCACTTCAGCCCCTATATACATTTCGGCCATTTGAATTTTCTAAAGAATTTCATACAAACTTGTGAAATGGGACATTCTGCAAAATGAGTACTTTCTACTTTTGGTACTTTAAGTACATTTTGATACAAATACTTTTATACTTTTACTCAA
>NC_137605.1:3350060-3385060 GCF_963280865.1 Gymnoscopelus braueri
AACTCATTTAACAATAGCGTCCTCGGAGCCGACAAAACCACGGAAAGTTAGTAACATTTTAACTTGCTCTTTCATCATAGAAATTTGGGCTTATATCCAAAACCATCCATGTTCTTTGGGAGAATGGTGTTAGTGTTCCGTGGAGAAATATTGTTAGTGGGAATGAAAACATAGGCGCACCACGGGAAGTGGAGGGCTGAGGACAGACCAAAACCCTGGTTTCCCGTCAGCATGGGTCCTCCGTACAGCTCCACCCAGAGTCAAATGGAAAAGTGAAAAACAGCAGTTTTTTCTTTTTATTTGACGATGGGTTCCCAGATTGGTGCTGATGTGAACAAAACAAAAACTATTCAGCTTTTTTCTTCCACATTGTCTTTTGTTCAAATGGCAGGGTGGCCAAATATAACAAGGTGTGAAAAAGTATCTCTAAACTAAAAAAAAGTAATAAAATAAAATACAAATGCCCTTTCTTTCACATCTTGAGAATGAAACAACACAAGGAACAAGCAGAATTATTACAAATTCTACTGAGAAATAGCCTCCCTGCCCACCCAGGTTCATTTAAAAAAAAAAATACCAACATTTCAATGACTCTACTGGCGGGCCATAAATAATTTTAGGAAGAAAGCTGCAGGCCAAATAAAATGTGCCCACGGGCCACGATTGGCCCCCCGGACCGGACTTTGGACTTGCCTGATATATAGCATTAACCTTTTTAACAATAATAACATTAGCAGAGGTTAGAGAGAGAGAGAGAGAGAGAGAGAGACAGAGAGAGAGACAGAGAGAGAGAGAGAGAGAGTAGAGAGAGAGAGAGAGAGAGAGAGAGAGAGACAGAGAGAGAGACAGAGAGAGAGAGAGAGAGAGAGAGAGAGAGAGAGAGACAGAGAGACAGAGAGACAGAGAGCAGAGAGAGACAGAGAGACAGAGAGACAGAGAGACAGAGAGACAGAGAGGCAGAGAGAGACGAGAGAGAGAGAGAGACAGAGAGAGAGAGGAGAGACAGAGAGACAGAGAGACAGAGAGACAGAGAGGCAGAGAGAGAGAGAGAGAGAGAGAGAGGGGGAGAGGCAGAGAGAGAGAGAGAGAGAGAGAGTAGAGAGGGAGAGGGAGAGGCAGAGAGAGAGAGAGAGAGAGAGAGAGAGAGAGAGAGGGAGAGGGAGAGGCAGAGAGAGAGAGAGAGAGAGAGAGAGAGCTCATCATCACGTTTGAAATTTCTCCGGATAAAGTAAAGTCATGAAGACAGTGAGACACGACTAACTGAACCCATTAGAGTAGATGTACTGTAGCCTGGCATGGCCAGACTAATATCACGGCGTAGATATTAGTCTGGAATCTCTGTGTAGAGCCTAAATTTCCGAGGGGGGGCAAATTAAAAAAGTGCCTCTGGCGATAAACCCCGCCCCAACATTTGCATACTGGGAGCCCTGATTGGTCCCCTCACAACTTCGGAGGGAGAGAAATCCAATCTCTATTGAGAGGGGCCAGACCTAATCTGCCGAGGGCACTATGTTTTTTGCAATGGCAGATTGGTCTGGAAACCACCGACGCCAGGCCAGCACCCTGACCAACTGACCAGATATAAATCAAATACAATCAAGTCAAGTGGAGCTGACTCCATGTGTTTGCTCTGCCTGGCTGTGGAGTAGGACACAACAATTCATTGAAAGAAAATGATCAATTCCCAGTTTTCTTGACGCTCCAATAAGCTCGGGCGATTGGAGGTTGGGCGAATATATCGGCAGTTGGCGATTGGATGAGTCCAATCGTCGAATGTTTCTATTAGCAGATTTTTCGGACGATATTTGACATTTTATTTTGCAAAATAAATGTATCCTAATGGTCTGCCTCCTCGAGAATTAAACTCTTCAAATATAGCCTAATTAAATGTAAAGCGCAATACAAAGCGTGCACGAAATGTTAATCAATTTTGTCCGTTCTAATAATGATTGATTGATGACGAAGGCACGCTCTTGTTGCTCTTATTTCTGACGAGTCTAGGCTACAAAACTCAGTCCCCTCCCCAGTAGGTAGGCTACTGAATGGAGTGGAGGAGAGCAGAGGAAAGAGGGAACAGCTTTAGCCTGTTTATCAGCTACTGTACGTTTGATTATAGCTGTATATATGAAAACGAAATTGAAACTAAAGCTCCAGTTTCTGCAAATCCTCGCTGTGCATTTGCAAGCTTGATGACGCAGTAACGTGTGTCCCCCACCCCCCCCCCCCCCCCCCCCCCGGACTCACAAGATCAAGCACTTGATTCTTAACTTTTGCTGTCAAGTCTGGATATTAAAACTTGTGTCAGCTTATGTTTATATCACCAGTCAATCAATGCCATTTGAAATGTGAATTCACTCACGACCCGACGCGCACTGCATCACCCGTCCAGGCCGCCCTCCCCTGTAACAGGGGAGGGCGGCCTGGACGGGTGATTAATCCGGCAGCACCACGATTTATTATTTGTCCAAATATAAAATATATATAATTTTTTTTTTTTTTTTTTATAAATATAAAAAAGTTAACCTGGATGGGTGTGTTTCGCCACATCGTTGCTGCAAACTGAGGTAGGCTTCTCTGCTTCAACTTCACTTCATCTCCTAGCCTGTCATCTTAGCTTAGTCCTAAAATAATATCCTATGGAAGTGGTTTACAATTGATTTGCAATTCTTTGTTGCCTAAAGAAGTTTGGTCAGTGAGAGAGTGAGACTGGTGCATCATGGCAGCAGAAATACAGTCATGGCGTCTCATCTCGTTTTGTTCATTGACCCGACACTGCACGTGTTACAGCCCAATGTATACTCCGTCGTACGACGGGGCCGTGCTCCGACAATAGCAGATCTACAAGCTCACAACGTGTCGCGTCCGCAACGCGTGGTGACCTTGTAGATCTGCTATTTTTGACACGCGACCCGCTGTACGGCGAAGTATAACTCGAGCCTAAAGGACTGGGGAGCTGTTCTCACATTATTGCTTTTCTAGCACGAATATGTCGTCATTTCGGCGATTTTTGGGCCGGCGATGGCCGATACTAATATTTCGGCATATCGCCCAACCTTACGTTCCAAGAAGCCCTGGGTTTCCATTCTATTCAGTGATTGCGAACGCAGCGTAAGGAGGCGCGCCTATGAAACTGTGCTCGGGTTGTGTCTCTGTGTGTGTCTCTGTGTCTCTGTGTGCACTGCCTGTGTGCAGCTCCTCTGAGATAAGTAAATGTCCAATTTAGACATACCATACATCAAATGAAAGGTCTTTGAAAACTGAACACACCTGTCAAGGTTGCGTTTAAGCCCGCCCCTTCCCCCGGAAGCCACGCCCCGGAGAAGGCTCCTAAAAACTCCCCATTGAAACCCCATGTTAAATGAAAAGTGCCCGAATCGCTCCGAAACTTTTTCTACCCCCCTAAGTGGGGGTCTACGAACAAATACTTCGGGCTCGGATTTTGGCTCCGCCCCCCGGAAGTGGGTGAAACAGGCACTTCAAACACTTTGTTGAATTGTTCAAAAACATTCAAAGTTTCTTTTTTGTGAATTTGTATTTTTCTAAGATGCTCCTTTTAACGCAGATTATTTTATTTATTTATTTATTTTTTACTTTTTTTAAAATATATTTTTTTCATATTTATTTTAATTTTTTGGCATTCGCTTCCCGCGTTCGCGCGTCTTACTTGTGATACTGTATGCAAATGGTATTCAATGGACTAAACATGTAATAACACGAGTTATGATCCTTTAAATATCAATGTATCATTCAGTGGAACAGGGTTTGTATCAGTGGAACAGGGTTTGTATCAGTGGAACAGGGTTTGTGGAACAGGGTTTGTATCAGTGAAACAGGGTTTGTATCAGTCAGTGGAACAGGGTTTGTATCAGTGGAACAGGGTTTGTATCAGTCAGTGGAACAGGGTTTGTATCAGTCAGTGGAACAGGGTTTGTATCAGTGGAACAGGGTTTGTATCAGTCAGTGGAACAGGGTTTGTATCAGTGGAACAGGGTTTGTATCAGTGGAACAGGGTTTGTATCAGTCAGTGGAACAGGGTTTGTATCAGTCAGTGGAACAGGGTTTGTATCAGTGGAACAGGGTTTGTATCAGTGGAACAGGGTTTGTATCAGTGGAACAGGGTTTGTATCAGTGGAACATAGTTTGGGACACAGATCGACACAAGCCTGGTGTTTTGATACGGTGAGGTTGGTACAGTAGTTATGCTCATTGTGAGATATCTAAAGCAGGGGTCTTCAACAGGGGGTCCGGGACCCCTAGGGGGTCCTCAGAGTTACTACAGGGGGCCGCAAAATCATTGTGTGATAAGATTTGAGTTTGTTTTACATTAACCAGTTATCCCTATTCTGAAGAAAACGTAAGTCAAACATAGCAGATCTACAAGCTCACAACGCCCCAGGGTGTTGTGAGCTCCCTGGGGCCCTACTATCACAATATAAAGCTATTTAACACTGTTACTGAACCAACACTCTATAGCAATGATTACTATCACAATATAGAGCTATTTAGTGTGGCTGCCCAAACAGGGCAACCAGACTATAGTACTCTTCCCACTTTCTTTCATGTTTATTCTAGATACACTTTATTTTGGGCCGCTACTCCTCCCACAGTTTTTTTTCCCAATTTCGTGCCATATGTCAAAATGACAGGCTTCACCGGGAATCGTGCGCTTGTATTTTGCTAAGAGATTGGTTACATAGTTTAATTGATATTGATTTCTTAGTGCATTACATTTCCCCATCCACTTTAATGGGAAAATGAAAAAACTCCCATTCAAGTATTTTTATCTCAGAAACCGTAAGGGCTAGAGTTACAAAACTTGGAGGGGAGGTTCATAATTTAGTGCGAAATTATAAAAAAAAAGAATTACACCAGTCGGCCACATGGTGGCGCTATAACAGCCCACTTTACGTTTTGGCTTATAACTATTGAACCGTAGGTCGTAGAATATAAATATTTTTTTCATGACACAACTCCCCATATAGGCCACGCCCATTTGCGTCTGGATACATTTTCTGCCATTTTGAATTCTCTTCAAAACACACTTTTAGCTCCTCCTCCCACATTTTTTGTCCAAAAGAGCCCCCCTGACGCACCCTGTGGATTAGGTGGAACCACAGCTAAGTCTACCTGACAACACAAAGGATCGGGGGTCCCGGCTGTGCCTTTCAGTCCATCGGCCCACCACCACGGCCTCGGATTCAAGTCTCTGTCTTTAACCCATTGAGATCGGGAATGCATCTGTGTGTAATTTTAAGATTTCTTTGGGCTATTCAAAAATAGCAGATCTACAAGCTCATAGTGCGGCACCGAGTGCCGTACACACACACACGTCTATACTGTACTGTTAGTTCCACTTAACTGTAGACACACACACACACACACACACACACACACACACACACACACACACACACACACACACACGTTACTTAACTCATTGAGTGCCTGAATTATTTCTGGCTATTTCTGGCCAGTACGATTTAGATTTTTTTTTTTAAGTAAAAAAAAGTGCTTAGGAAGCGAGATACAGCCTTTTTCAGTTATTAGTTAAACAAGGACTGGATGGAGCTGCAAATCTTCAGATGATGATATCTTGGGTTCTTGGGGGGGGTTTTTTAACATTTTTTTTTTTTTAGTGTAAAGTAACTAAGTACATGTACTCAAGTACTGTACTTAAGTACAATTTTGAGGTACTTTTACTTTACTGGACTGGAGTATTTCTAACGGAACCATCTGAATCGCTTGACTGTAGAGATAATGTGTATCGATGTGCATGATGTTTGGACACAATTTGTAGGAGTAATATAAAAAAGAAAAGTCTGGGGGGTTCACAAAAGCCTGAGTAGACGATAATGACCAAAAGATTTTTGGAAAGTGAAATATCCCTTTAATATAAAAGAAAAATGTTTTACATAAGTCTGCCTCCTGGTGGCGCTATAAAAGGCAGATGTGAAAAATGCAGGGCAAAGGTTTTTCCTTGGCCTCTAGAGTGTGTGCATACAAAGTTTGACAAAAACACAAATCGGCCTGTTATAGCGCCACCATGAGGCTATAATACAGATCCATACTGCTATTTTTGAATAGCTAAAGTATACAATAATGGTTAAAGTGGTTAAAATGATTGTGACGCTATATTAACTTATTTAGCTGGGGACCCCCCTGGTACCCCGCCAAGGACCCCTGGGGCTCCCCGGACCCCCCTCTGAGAACCAATGCCTTCTAACTGCTGCATGGCGTCCAAAAACACCACAAGCTTCAGATTTATGGTGCAAAAGGGCCCGGCGATCCAGCACAATAACGGCATAAAAATAATCGATATCCCAGCCAGCCAGCGGCCTTCTCTCCCTCCTCCTCCTCCTCCTCCTCCTCCTCCTCCTCCTCCTCCTCCTCCTCCACCGTCATCCTATCCTGACCGCCCCGCAGGACCTCCGGCCCGGTTCAAGTCCGGAGGCCCTCTCTGCTAAAATGCCGGCAAACCTTGATTCTTCTGGAGGCCAAACAGAACTTTCTGCAGCAGAGACAACGACTCTGTGAAGAGACAACGACTCTGTGAAGAGACAACGACTCTGTGCAGAGACAACGACTCTGTGAAGAGACAACGACTCTGTGAAGAGACAACGACTCTGTGAAGAGACAACGACTCTGTGCAGAGACAACGACTCTGTGAAGAGTCAACGACTCTGTGAAGAGACAACGACTCTGTGAAGAGACAACGACTCTGTGAAGAGTCAACGACTCTGTGAAGAGACAACGACTCTGTGAAGAGACAACGACTCTGTGAAGAGACAACGACTCTGTGCAGAGACAACGACTCTGTGAAGAGTCAACGACTCTGTGAAGAGACAACGACTCTGTGAAGAGACAACGACTCTGTGAAGAGACAACGACTCTGTGAAGAGACAACGACTCTGTGCAGAGACAACGACTCTGTGAAGAGTCAACGACTCTGTGAAGAGACAACGACTCTGTGAAGAGACAACGACTCTGTGAAGAGACAACGACTCTGTGAAGAGACAACGACTCTGTGAAGAGACAACGACTCTGTGAAGAGACAACGACTCTGTGCAGAGACAACGACTCTGTGCAGAGACAACGACTCTGTGAAGAGACAACGACTCTGTGAAGAGACAACGACTCTGTGAAGAGTCAACGACTCTGTGAAGAGACAACGACTCTGTGAAGAGACAACGACTCTGTGAAGAGTCAACGACTCTGTGAAGAGACAACGACTCTGTGAAGAGACAACGACTCTGTGAAGAGACAACGACTCTGTGCAGAGACAACGACTCTGTGAAGAGTCAACGACTCTGTGAAGAGACAACGACTCTGTGAAGAGACAACGACTCTGTGAAGAGACAACGACTCTGTGCAGAGACAACGACTCTGTGCAGAGACAACGACTATGTGAAGAGACAACGACTCTGTGAAGAGACAACGACTCTGTGCAGAGACAACGACTCTGTGAAGAGACAACGACTCTGTGAAGAGACAACGACTCTGTGAAGAGACAACGACTATGTGAAGAGACAACGACTCTGTGAAGAGACAACGACTCTGTGAAGAGACAACGACTCTGTGAAGAGACAACGACTCTGTGAAGAGACAACGACTCTGTGCAGAGACAACGACTCTGTGAAGAGACAACGACTCTGTGCAGAGACAACGACTATGTGAAGAGACAACGACTATGTGAAGAGACAACGACTCTGTGCAGAGACAACGACTCTGTGCAGAGACAACGACTCTGTGAAGAGACAACGACTCTGTGAAGAGACAACGACTCTGTGAAGAGACAACGACTCTGTGCAGAGACAACGACTCTGTGAAGAGACAACGACTCTGTGAAGAGACAACGACTCTGTGCAGAGACAACGACTCTGTGCAGAGACAACGACTCTGTGAAGAGACAACGACTCTGTGAAGAGACAACGACTCTGTGCAGAGACAACGACTCTGTGAAGAGACAACGACTCTGTGCAGAGACAACGACTCTGTGAAGAGACAACGACTATGTGAAGAGACAACGACTCTGTGCAGAGACAACGACTCTGTGAAGAGACAACGACTCTGTGAAGAGACAACGACTCTGTGAAGAGACAACGACTATGTGAAGAGACAACGACTCTGTGCAGAGACAACGACTCTGTGAAGAGACAACGACTCTGTGAAGAGACAACGACTCTGTGAAGAGACAACGACTCTGTGAAGAGACAACGACTCTGTGCAGAGACAACGACTCTGTGAAGAGACAACGACTCTGTGCAGAGACAACGACTCTGTGAAGAGACAACGACTCTGTGCAGAGACAACGACTCTGTGAAGAGACAACGACTCTGTGCAGAGACAACGACTCTGTGAAGAGACAACGACTCTGTGCAGAGACAACGACTCTGTGGAGAGACAACGACTCTGTGCAGAGACAACGACTCTGTGAAGAGACAACGACTCTGTGGAGAGACAACGACTCTGTGCAGAGACAACGACTCTGTGCAGAGACAACGACTCTGTGAAGAGACAACGACTCTGTGAAGAGACAACGACTCTGTGAAGAGACAACGACTCTGTGGAGAGACAACGACTCTGTGCAGAGACAACGACTCTGTGAAGAGACAACGACTCTGTGAAGAGACAACGACTCTGTGAAGAGACAACGACTCTGTGCAGAGACAACGACTCTGTGAAGAGACAACGACTCTGTGAAGAGACAACGACTCTGTGCAGAGACAACGACTCTGTGAAGAGACAACGACTCTGTGCAGAGACAACGACTCTGTGCAGAGACAACGACTCTGTGAAGAGACAACGACTCTGTGCAGAGACAACGACTCTGTGCAGAGACATAGACTCTGTGAAGAGACAACGACTCTGTGCAGAGACAACGACTCTGTGCAGAGACAACGACTCTGTGCAGAGACAACGACTCTGTGAAGAGACAACGACTCTGTGCAGAGACATAGACTCTGTGAAGAGACAACGACTCTGTGCAGAGACATAGACTCTGTGAAGAGACAACGACTCTGTGCAGAGACAACGACTCTGTGAAGAGACAACGACTCTGTGCAGAGACAACGACTCTGTGCAGAGACAACGACTCTGTGCAGAGACAACGACTCTGTGCAGAGACATAGACTCTGTGAAGAGACAACGACTCTGTGCAGAGACAACGACTCTGTGCAGAGACAACGACTCTGTGCAGAGACATAGACTCTGTGAAGAGACAACGACTCTGTGAAGAGACAACGACTCTGTGCAGAGACAACGACTCTGTGAAGAGACAACGACTCTGTGCAGAGACAACGACTCTGTGCAGAGACAACGACTCTGTGCAGAGACAACGACTCTGTGCAGAGACATAGACTCTGTGAAGAGACAACGACTCTGTGCAGAGACAACGACTCTGTGAAGAGACAACAACTCTGTGAAGAGACAACGACTCTGTGCAGAGACAACGACTCTGTGAAGAGACAACGACTCTGTGCAGAGACAACGACTCTGTGCAGAGACAACGACTCTGTGCAGAGACATAGACTCTGTGCAGAGACACAGAGACACAGAGACACAGAGACACAGAGACACAGAGACACAGAGACACAGAGACAGACTCTGTGCAGAGACACAGAGACACAGAGACACAGAGACAGACTCTGTGCAGAGACACAGAGACACAGAGACACAGAGACAGACTCTGTGCAGAGACTCAGAGACACAGAGACAGACTCTGTGCAGAGACACAGAGACACAGAGACACAGAGACAGACTCTGTGCAGAGACACAGAGACACAGAGACACAGAGACACAGAGACACAGAGACACAGAGACACAGAGACACAGAGACAGACTCTGTGCAGAGACACAGAGACAACAACCAGGATATTTCTAATAACGACCAGAGAGAGATAACGGCATTCCAGCGGCCAGGACGGCACGATAGCGTGGAGAGGAGAGGAGAGGAGAGGAGAGGAGAGGAGAGGAGAGGAGAGGAGAGGAGAGGAGAGGAGAGGAGAGGGACTGTAAGAAACACAGAGGAGAGGAGAGGAGAGGAGAGGAGAGGAGAGGAGAGGAGAGGAGAGGAGAGGAGAGGAGAGGACGAGAGAGGAGAGGAGAGGAGAGGAGAGGAGAGGAGAGGAGAGGGACTGTAAGAAACACAGTGTGTTGTGATTAAAACCACTTCCAGTCTTCTTAGACAAACCCACTTGAGTTACAACTTGTACTTGAACCGCTCTTTCCCCCCCTGTCTGTCTATCTACGCCAAATGTCTTCGCCCCAAGAATAGCCGATTTTCAAGCTCAAAACGCGTCCCCAACGCGTTGTGTGTGAGCTTGTAGATCGGCTATGTTTCTAACACAAATGGTTGTGTTGAAGTGATTAGAATGCTAGGAGGAATGACACACAACGCACAATGAGACAAACACAACACAGATCTACAGGAAGCAGAGGTCTTACAGATCTAATCACTATCATGTCTTAATAAGGAGCTGATCAGCAGTCACATGATAAAGAGACGCTTTTGTGTTGTTGTTGGTTTTTCTTACATTTTTCCCGCGATTTTGTCCCGATTCCAACTTCAATTCCCCTCTTCTCCTCCGCTTCCCCCTCTTCTTCTTCTTCTCCTCTGCTTCCCCCTCTTCTTCTTCTCCTCCGCTTCCCCCTCTTCTTCTTCTCCTCCGCTTCCCCCTCTCTTCTTCTTCGTGGCTTCTCTTCTCTTCCTCTCTCTCTCTCTCGTTGCGTCGGTCGCCCCTGGGCGTGCAGGGCTCCTTTCTGCTGCCCCGGATTCTCTCTCTCTCTCTCTCTCTCTCTCCCTCAGCCAGCGCCTCCTGCTCTCCGCCAAGGCAGCTCTCTCTCTCTGCTCTCTCTGTCTCGCCTCCTCCCCTCGGAGCCAGCCAGCCAGCCAGCCAGCCGTTGCCCTCTCTCTCCTCCTCCTCCTCCTCCTCCTCCTCCTCCTCCTCCTCCTGTGTACTTTGTCGGGGTGGTGGAGGTGGAGGTGGACCGGCTGGAAGACGTAGAAAAATCACCCCACACTGGACACACAGAGAGAGAGAGAGAGAGAGAGAGAGATCAGCGTTATCAGTGGCATGAAAAAGTGGGAGTAGGAAAACACGCAGCAGCTGATCAGAGCGTTGGATCTGACTGAATGACTGACTGACTGACTGACTGACAAGCAGTGTGTGTGTGTGTGTGTGTGTGTGTGTGTGTGTGTGTGTGTGTGTGTGTGTGTGTGTGTGTGTGTGTGTGTGTGTGTGTGTGTGTGTGTGTGTGTGTGTGTGCGTTCTTAAACGCGTGTGTGTGTGTGTGTGTGTGTGCAGGCAGGAATGGATCGAGGCGAGAGAGAGAGAGAGAGAGGGGCGGGACACAGAGTGAATGAGAGAGAGAGAGAGAGAGAAAGGGGGAGGCGGCCCCCAGGAGGAAGAAGGGAGGGACCATCAGCAGAGAGGGAGAAAAAGGGGAGGGGCTTTCTCTTCTCCCTTTTTCCTGTTCACAATCTTTCTCTTTTTTTAACATTTTTTTTTTAGGTCCAACCACTTGAGCCTCTAGGCCTATCCTATACTTTGTCGTACTGGTGGATGGCGAATAACAGCCGATACAAGCTCACGTCACGACGCGTCGTGAGCTTGCTATTTTTCCTCTTTTTTTTTTCCTATTTTGAAACCGTCGATCGTATTATAAATCTTGTAATCTGGGAACATTTTGGAGAATTCTGACTGATAATGATGTTAAAAATATAGTCAACAGGGTTAATGCGGTCAAAATCCCCCCTCTCTCTGTCTCTCTTTAACAAATCTCCAAGCAGTCCCCCCCCTTTTGTGGTGGAAGTCACACACACACACATCTCTGTAACGCACTTGAACCTGGAGAGAACTGAATGCTAAAGCTAAAGCTAGCTGCTTCCACTATGCTCTCTGCTTTTCTGGCTGGCTGGCTGTGCACTTCCCTTCTGCTGGCCCCCCTCTATCTCTCTCTCTCTCTCTCACACACACACACACACACACACACACACACACACACACACACACACACACACACACACACACACACACACACACACACACACACACACACACACACACACACACACACACACACACACACACACACACACACACACACACACACACACACACACACACACACACACACACACACACACAGACAACTAGAGAAACAGACAGACAGCTAGAGAAACAGACAGACAGCTAGAGAGACAGACAGCTAGAGAAACAGACAGACAGACAGACAGACAGACAGACAGACAGACAGACAGACAGACAGACAGACAGACAGACAGACAGACAGACAGACAGACAGACAGAGAAACAGACAGCTAGAGAAACAGACAGACAGACAGACAGACAGACAGACAGACAGACAGACAGACAGACAGACAGACAGACAGACAGACAGACAGACAGACAGACAGCTAGAGAAACAACAGTTTCACGTATGTAACAGTATTTATAGTATGTGTATTAAGCATGTTTCATGTATGTAATAGTATTTATAGTATGTGTATTAAGCATGTTTCATGTACAGTACTTATAGTATGTGTATTAAGCATGTTTCATGTACAGTATTTATAGTATGTGTATTAAGCATGTTTCATGTATGTAACAGTATTTATAGTATGTGTATTAAGCATGTTTCATGTATGTAATAGTATTTATAGTATGTGTATTAAGCATGTTTCATGTACAGTATTTATAGTATGTGTATTAAGCATGTTTCATGTACAGTACTTATAGTATGTGTATTAAGCATGTTTCATGTACAGTATTTATAGTATGTGTATTAAGCATGTTTCATGTATGTAACAGTATTTATAGTATGTGTATTAAGCATGTTTCATGTATGTAACAGTATTTATAGTATGTGTATTAAGCATGTTTCATGTGTGTAACACGGTCAGACCGTTCAACATGGAAAGGTCAAGGTTGAGGTCAGACCATTAAGCAAAGCCTGGCCGTTAAGCAGCACGTCTCCATGGAAACGGCTGACATGCCGTGGTAATCAGAGTATACACCTCAGATTGTTTATTTTATACACTACTCATGAATATTAATGAGCTATCATTAACATGTCTTACACATCAGACACACTGCCGTAACTTTAAATGTGTCTACATTATACACCTGCTCATGAATATTAACGAAGTATCATAAAACATGTTACATCTCAGACATGCTGCTGTAATTTTAAATGTGTTTACACTATATACATTGTATACCTGCTCATTAATATTAATGAAGTATCATTAAAAATGTTACACCACACTGCCATAACTTTAACCTTCTTTACATTATACGCCTGCTGCTCATGAATATTAATGAGCTATCATTAACATGTCTTACACCTCAGACATGCTGCCGTGACTTTAAATTGTTTACATTATATACCTATTCTTTATGAATGAATATTAATGAGACATCATTAACATGTCTTACACTTCAGTCTGTACCTGATACCTTTACATTGTTTCACTGTTTCGCAAACACTGGGTCGGGACCTATTTGTAGACCGCAAACCCATGTTTATGGGTTGCGAGTTAATATCCCATTTTTTTTGTAACAATTTTAACAATAAAACACATCATGAGTAAATAAGAAAATGAAAGAAATTCCATGAAAAAAACACTTGTTCGCTTTCTGAAACTGTTACGTTCACACGCGACGTAAAAACATTATAAAACATACATTAGCCACTTTAGCCCTATTTTATTCACCTGTTTCCTAGGCTGTGTGTTTTTCCACTTCCTGTCGATTTCATTGGATATCATTGGTCATCTGACCAGTTTCATTGGATTTCATTGGATCAAATCGACAGGAAGTGGAAAACACACGGCCTCGGAAACAGGTGAATAAAATAGGCTATTTGAAAATAGCAGATCTACAAGCTCACAACGCGTCGCATCGCGACGCGTTGTGAGCTTGTAGATCGGCTATTCTCAAATATGTTAGCACTTTTACTTTTGGTACATTAAGTATATTTTGATGCCAATACTTTTGTACTTTTACTCGAGTAAATGTTGAACGCTAGAAAATAGCGCTACTGAACGAGAACGTGAACGAATCATTTGAACGAATCATTTGAACGAATCATTTGAACGAATCATTTGAACGAATCATTTGAACGAATCATTTGAACGAATCATTTGAACGAATCATTTGAACGAATCATTTGAACGAATCATTTGAACGAATCATTTGAACGAATCATTTGAACGAATCATTTGAACGAATCATTTGAACGAATCATTTGAACGAATCATTTGAACGAATCATTTGAACGAATCATTTGAACGAATCATTGCCGTGAACGAAATCGTTCGTTCACTGAAATGGACCTTTTTTTCCCCACCACTAGTGAGCTTGTAGATCTGCTATGTTCAGTAGTGTGTGTTCGGGGGGGGGGGCGGGAGACGTCAAATTTCTCTTTCGTTTTTGTTTTTTCTCGGCTAAAAAGTTTGGGAAGCCCTAGTCTACGTTTATACACTGCTCATGAATATTAATGAGACGTCATTAACATGTCTGACACCTGACGCAACATGTGTGAAAGTGCTTTCATGTGAGACAGAAGGTGTCAAATCTGAACCAACGCATACAATTAGTGAGCTTTAACAACACAGTGCAAGACCTCATCGTCTTATTTCTATCTCATCTACAGCACTTTTTTCTTGCCCCGTAATCTGTATCTTAACTGCCGTGCTGTTGGTAACCTCTGCAATAGATTTAACCCATTAAAAAGGGATAGTTCACCCCCAAAATGACTTTTTTTTCTCCATGGAAACTTTGTTTTGGGTGAACTATCCCTTTAAGACCAGAGACCGATTCTACAAATGCCTTCTGAAAAACGTACGTTGCTATCCATCGTTGTTGTCGGGCAGAAAACCCCTTTTTTGTGTTTTTTTTCGTAAATTAATGCCCTACTTGATCATACTATTAATTTACTACACAAAAGCATCAAAAGTATCAGATCTACAAGCTGGAAGCGCAGCGCGAAGCGACCTGTTTCGAGCTTAGATCTGCTACGTTTTTGTGCACATCTTTGAATATATGTACCTTTAATTAAAGCAAACATTCGTAACTCAAATCTTTGCTTCTGGGGGGGGGGGGGGGGGGGGGTCCCTGGAACGAAACATTTTGAGATGGGGGTCCGTGAGATGGGGGACATATCATTAATCACAATTATTTTGGCCACAGTAATCATGACATGAAATGTTCATGTAAATTGTCTAGAACCGGGCCCATAGACCCCTTAACAGACGACGTCACACTGATAAGAACAAGTAAGACGCGCGAACGCTGGAAGCGAACGCAGCTCGAAAATATTGTGTATTTACGGACTTGTAATCCGTGTTATTTCACCGTGATGGGGAGAGAACATTGACATTGTGTGTGTGTGTGTGTGTGTGTGTGTGTGTGTGTGTGTGTGTGTGTGTGTGTGTGTGTGTGTGTGTGTGTGTGTGTGTGTGTGTGTGTGTGTGTGTGTGTGTGTGTGTGTGTGTGTGTGTGTGCAGAGCATTGTCTAGGACGCGCCTCACCAGCCAACACACAAGAGGGGGTCGGGGTGTGCTGACACCAGCGTACCCCGAAACAACAGGTTGGGAATTCATTCATATTTGATACAGCCTGTTTCTGGTGAAAATTTAATTAATTCTGCCTTAAAAGCCTTAAGAACTACTACTTCCGGGTCTGAAATCACTGTCCCTACAGCAGCCGCGTTCATGGGAAATGTAGTCTTTGGGTTGTTGGACTGGTTTCTAGTGTTTATATTGTGTTACTCTTTGGGTAAATGTGTACATTTACACCTTCAGTCGATGCTTCATATCCATACGAGTCAAAACGCCAGGGTGGTGTGTTTATTTTTAGAACACAGTTCTTATATGAAGCGATCTAAGATTCCCCAATGAGGATATCAATACAAAAAGTAAAGCCATGAACCTACGGAAAGCGCCCTCTACTGGCAGTGATGTCAGGACCAGAATAGTGGCCGGGAGAAAGCCTACTTACCTTGACTGACAGACTCCTTCAGCCAATCAGCGTAGCAGAACATCTGACGCCATGACGGTGCACTTTTCCCAATCCAGTCAGAAGAACGTCTTCTCCAGCCAGACACTCCACTAGAGCAGGATTCAGCTCAACTCTTTCACACCCAAACCTACACAAAATAAATGATGAATTAGACACTATCTAATAGTGAAAATAGCCGATCTACAAGCTCAAAATGCCCTTAAAACTGGTCCATTTGGTTCCTAGCTATCGAACATTTCCCTGGGGACCCCTAGAATGTCCTCAATGGCCCCTGGGGGTCCCCGGACCCCACTTGGAGAAGCAGTGTTTTAAATGATGGTTGTTGTTTATTCTAAAATGCTAAATGAAGCAGCTTGTTCTCAGCTGAGCTAATCAAGACCCCCAGGCAGCTTATATACAGGTAGGCTGTCCAACAGGTTGCCTGTTCTCAAATCATTACATTCTAATTTAAATTTAAATTAAGAGGGGTGTCTAATGTATAAACAAACAAAAAATGGTCCTACATATTTTATAGAATCTGTTTAGCAGTGGTGTAAAGAACAAGTACCGTACTGTACAAGTACAATTTTGAGGCGTTTCCAATTTTCAATAATTTTACTTCTACTCCACTGCATCTCAGAGGCAAATATTGAACTTTTACACTACAATTATTTGAAAACTTTAGTTACTATTTACTTTGTAGATTTTGATTATTATTACAGAACATACATTAACCACTTCAGCCCTATATACATTTCGGCCATTTGAAAGACAGACAGACAGACAGACAGACAGACAGACAGACAGACAGACAGACAGACAGACAGACAGACAGACAGACAGACAGACAGACAGACAGACAGACAGACAGACAGAGAGAGAGAGAGAGAGAGAGAGAGAGAGAGAGTGTGTCTGTGTGTGTTTAATATATATTTTTTGCCAATATATGGCAAGTATATGCAGAATATATGCTGCATATATGCCATATTCAGGTTCATATGTGCATATATGTGGATATATAGGAAATATGTCTCTTCTATGTCCACATATATGCCACATATATGGATATATATGTACATATATAGAGACATATATGGATATATATGTACATATATAGAGACATATATGGATATATATGTACATATATAGAGGCATATATGGATATATATGTACAATATAAATATAGAGACATATATGGATATATATGTACATATATAGAGACATATATGCAGGCGGCCAATTTCGTATATGTCACATATATGGTAAACATATATGTTGCATATATAAAACAAGACCAGGAGACCTGGTTCTGCCAGACCCAGAATGAAGCTGATGAGCTGATGAGCTTTACTTAATTACATACTTGTGACATAATAATGATGTCATGAATAGTTCGTGACGAAAGGGGACGAAAGGGGGACAGACTTTTTTTGGGCTGGGGCCGGAGGACAAATAGTCCGTGAGCCAGGGGGGTTGGTCATTACCATCTGAGGGGAATAATGCTCATAGTGATTTTTGTCAAGGTATGCATGTCTAGAGTTAGAAAATATGTGATAGCCTTGCACCAATGGTAGCTTTATGGGTGATATCATGCATTTTATTTTATAACACTAGGCGAAAATTACATGGGTCAATATATGAAAACATACTATTAACCCCCCCCCCCAAAAAAATATACAAAAGGTTTTTCAATTGGTTTTGGTACGTCTAGGCATGCTTAAGAACATACAAAAAAATCTAGGAAATTATATTTCTCGTAAAGCCATCATTTTCAAGATGGCGTCCAATATGACTGCCAGGAACTTAAATGGCTTTATGATACTGTTCAACCTAGAAAGGTGGTTTTGGTGTCTAAAACTAGGTCTTAGGGTTCAAGAAATATGGCTGAATCAGTGAAATTACCATCAGTTAATTTTTTATTGCCAAATCAAAGATGGTGTCCATCCCATGGTGATGTTCCATTGTACAAAACAAAGGTATGGCTCGCAACTCACTTTGATGCTCCAGGTTTTATTTCACAATACAGCTGATACGACGTTTCGACCCTTTCGGTCTTTTTCAAGTATGTATGTTCCATTGTACTAAATTATGTTAAAAACAACAAAATATTGCAGTTGTGTGAGGGAATCTGTGAACTTCGTGAACGTGATTCATATGGGGACCTGGGGGGGGGGGGGGGCATTCATAGGTGTAGAATCTATTTCTAATGTTATATTTTGACTTGCTGGTCAGTCTTTGGCCTATGTGCTAAAGGTCAGGTCAAGGTCTCTCTCGCACCTTATCGTCCAACCAGGTGTCCAAGCAGGCAGCAGATATGGTCACTGGTTGACATGTACAGCAGGCCCTATTCACCTCACAATTGACATGGAGCCGTTTGTTGACACCTTGCAGGTATATAAGCTCTATAATGTAATCCCGGTGGGATGCATGTTATACAGTCATTCTTCAGCTGCATTGCAAAACTGATGCAAGGTTCAGCACTGGAAGTGGAAATGCATGTGGTTGCAGAACATGACAGGCAAGTTCAGTGGTCAGTCCTGAGTGTATCAGCAGCACTCTGAAGTGGTTTCTATCAACTTGGCCAAAGACATTTGAACAGATACAGCAGTAGCCTACCTGGACACTGCACATCTCCATCCTACTGGCTGACAGTGGGTAGACAACTTCTTCCTACACTTCACATCCACCAGTTTGAATGCGCAGGGAGACACATTTCACCTTTTCTCTCATGAAGCACATGACTGAAGCACTTCTTCCATGCTGGCCATGTGCAGTGTGCTTGATATCTAACCCAGTGCCTGCTGAAGATGCATGTGCTCCATGCCATAGCATAGAGGCTAAGCTAGACCTTGTCTGTCGGCACCATGATGGATTCTGGATCACTGTCTCTGCTGACCAGTCTGGGGAGCAGACTGCCATAACGATCAGGAAAGATGCTGTCATGATGCATGTGAGTGGAGTGGACTGAAGCCTTCCCCAAAATGTGCAGAAACAGAGGGAGAGTTGAAGCACTGGTGTGTCTTGGTCATAAAATATTGGGGTGTAGGATTCCTCACACACAGAAAGATCATCTCTTCAATCCCATCCTTGGCTAATTTGCCCCCATGCTGTTGTGAATAGTAATGTCCTTTACCCACATGAGATGTCATCATGAAGAGTAAGAACATTAAGCAGAAGCCGTTGAGCATGTTGTACACCTTCAGTGCTGACGATAGATACTGCATTTAGTCATGATGAGGCAGACATCACCATGAGTTCCTATATCCCTGATGCAGCCATCTCTGGAAAGGGTGTGATACACATGCTCAGTGATTACACTGATGTTCTTGTCCTGTTGTATGCTGTGTATTGGGGTTTATCTGGTGGACCTACAGTGTAAAGTATAGATGGAGCATTGGGATGGGACAGTCTTATATGTATGACAAAGGCAAGATCAGAGCACACTACACTTTGCTGGCAGGGAACTTCCCAGGCTACCCTGATGTGCTGGGTGAGGTGGGTGCCACAAGTCAATGGCCCTTCCTCCAACACCGACCAACCTGTTGCACCACATGTGGGCTCATTTATTTACAAGTGATGTTGTGGAAAGTGGCAGACCACCAAGCCCCACCTGACAAGTCGTTTGATGTCACAAAATTTGGATAGGAGATCTAGGATATTCTTGTTCCTGTCATTGCTAAGGGTGACCCCACCGTCAGAGCTATGTGACATGGTGCAATATCAATTTAGGGCACAGAGAGTGAGAAGTACATCACTGATGTACTGTAACTGCTCTGGTGAAGATGGTTACTGATGATATGTTCAAGCTACAGATGAGGAGTGATGTTAATAAGGAGGATACTTGTAAGGATGAGGTAGAACAGGATGTGGGTTGGAGAATACAGATGTAGTTGCAAAAGATACATATTTGACAGATTATATCATTTTACATTCATGTTATTATGAATACCAGTTCTTGTGACATGTTAATGACACTTTTCACAAAACAAAATCATGAATAGTGAACCATGAATGTTCATCAAGTTGTTTCCATTTGTTGTTCTCCCAGAGGTCAATTTTAACCTTGACCTGACCTTTGACATGATTGACCTGATATTAAAAAAATAACATCAGGAATGGATTCTACATATGAAAACCCTAAAAAATAGGTATTAAACAGAGGTATTCTAAGACAAGCGGATTAAAAGTAAAAAATTGCCAGGCGTGTGTTTAGTGGCCATTTTGGATATTTTCTTACCCATTGCATTATATTCTGTTTATTGAATTTCATAATACATTTCCTTAGAATCTAACATGGTTTTAAATCTATAGGTAATTTACAAAGGAACCCTTTGTGTTCCATCTTTCATTAAAATCAAAGTACATCTTATGTCACATATAGTCACTATGTTGTCACTGCCTGTAATAGAAAAATATTCTAGATATGCAAATTTTAACAACCTTTCTGGACAATATATAGTCTGAGCTTTATCCCAACTTTTTTATATGAGCATTTTTCAGAGAGAGAGGGTCAATAATAAGAGAGAACCATCAGTTTGAAGTAGAATGCTTCATTCGGATTTTGAAAACTGTGTTTTGGCTTGTGGTTATAAAAGGAGTGATAACACACAGATAGCTACCACCGATGCAAGGCTATCACATTTTTCCTAGCTCTAGGGGTGTATACCTACCCAAAAATCACTATGAGAATTAATCCCCCCAGATGGTAATGATGACCCCATTTTTGGGGTCCTGGCTCACGGACTAAAAGTGACAGACTTTTTTTTGGCTGGGGCCGGAGGACAAAGTGACCATGCCCATGTATGGACGAAACAGGTACAAAGCCTCATGTAAGCCCGACCCCTTGGGTCTGGCAAACATATATGTTCTTATGTTTCATCGGGCGTTACTCGGACAGCATCCGACCATTGGGTCTCAAACTGGTCATGTGTGTCTCACATCACATGACCCCAAGGTGGGCGGTGCCCAATGGCAATTCGGACGGCCAACGGTTTCATAGAAGTGAAAACAAAACTAGGCCTGACCGCAGGTCTGAGGAGAGAACGCACACCTTCTCTGTGTGTTCGGGAGCTTGTATGCATCGGCTTCCCTGATTGGCCAACACAAACCGTCCGCTTGTAAATTGCTATTTTCACGTTATGCCCCCCCCCCCCCCCCCCAGAATAGAGACGCTATAGGTTTCAAGCGCCGCATACTTAACCACCTTACTGAAGAAGAGGAGGGGACGAGCGAGAAGGAGAGAGAGAGAGAGAGAGAGAGAGAGAGAGAGAGAGAGAGAGCCCAATTCCATTAGAAGCACTTCTCTCCTAATGCAGACAAACTATTCCCTCCTGCCTCAAGGACAATCATTACCTGAGGGGAAGGAGTGTGTGTGTGTGTGTGTGTGTGTGTGTGTGTGTGTGTGTGTGTGTGTGTGTGTGTGTGTGTGTGTGTGTGTGTGTGTGTGTGTGTGTGTGTGTGTGTGTGTGTGTGTGTGTGTGTGTGTGTGTGTGTGTGTGTGTGTGTGTGTAGAGATGCTTATACTAGCTCTGATCTTGAAAGGGCCCTGCAGTCGATCGATGGCATTAAGCTGCCTGTGAGAGAGAGGGGGGGGGGGGAGAGAGAGAGAGAGAGAAATCGATATGTTTTTTTTAAAGCGGCAAATGCAACGGGGGGGGGGGGGGCACGCTGTCTGTCTGTCTGTCTGTCTGTCTGTCTGCCTGTCTGTCTCTCTCTCTCTCTCTCTCACCCCCCCCTCTCTGTCTGTCTGTCTGTCTGTCTCACCCCCCCCCTCTCTGTCTGTCTGTCTGCCTGTCTGTCTGTCTTCACTGACACCAGCAGACATATCATCATCTCCAGCAGTGGTGGAAAGTAGCTAAGTACATTTACTTAAGTTTGAGGTATTTGTACTTTACTTGAGCATTTCCAATTTCCAATACTTTCACTTCTACTCCACTACAAATATTGTACTTTTACTACACTACATTTACTTGAAAACTTTAGTTACTAGTTACTTTTCAGATATAAATTATTATATTATAAGACATACATTAACCACTTTAGCCCTATGTTATACCTCGGCTATTTGAAAATAGCAGATCTACAAGCTCATATTTTCAAACATTTAGTACTTTTACTTTTGGTACTTTAAGTGCATTTTGATGTCAATACTTTTGTACTTTTACTTAAGTAAAGAATTTGAGTACTTTTTCCACCACTGATCTCCAGACACGCTGCTGTTCTTGGAAAAGAAAGAAGAAGAGGAGACGGAGGTGGGTCGGTCGGTCGGTCGGTGGGTCGGTCGGTCGGTGGGTCGGTCGGTCGGTGGGTCGGTGGGTTGGTCGGTCGGTGGGTCGGTCGGTCGGTGGGTTGGTCGGTCGGTGGGTCGGTGGGTTGGTCGGTCGGTGGGTCGGTGGGTCGGTCGGTCGGTCAGTCAGTCAGTCAGTCGGTCAGTCGGTCAGTCGGTCAGTGAGGTCAGTCGTCTGTACTGTAGGTTCCACGCACTTGTCGGAGTGGAGGCGACAGACGCTCAGTGAGAGATACCATGAACGTGTGCCGAGTGCACAATGTGTCAGTGGTGGGAAAAGTACTAGCTTTCTTTACTTAAAAGGAGTATTTCTCCCGACCGTTTTCTTACCTTCATAATGATGTTATCGTGACCTTGCTAAACTAATGGTCTTTGTCACTTTTTAAAGTTTTTCAGGAAAAATAAAAAACTGATCCAAAACAAAACTATATGATATTTCTTAATCATTTCACCCAAAATGTTTGTAAAACATTATGACTATTAAAATACAAATAACACAGTCTGTCAGTTATGTAACATAAGAGATTTAAATAGGTTTAAATAGGATTAAATCTGACTTAGGCCAACAAAATAAAGGCCTATTTTGGCCTAAGTCACACTAGGGAGTTAGGACATTATACTAAAAGGAACAGCATGATCCTTTTCAATTAGGAGATGGGCGATTTTACCAGAGGTGGCCAGTGTCATGAGGAGCTGACTTAGGCAAAAATATCATTTTCCTCAACTCAATAACGGCTCCGCCGCAGTTAAAAACCCGCACCTATGGTGCTTGCTTTAAATTGCGTATTTTAATAGCTTTTTTAAAAGGGTTGTTTTCGCGAGAGATTTGATGTTTATATAGTGATAAAACACACTATACAAAGTGTCGCTCTTGAATGTCCCTCACTGCAAGCCGGGCTTCTGCGACACTTCCGATAAAAAGCTATTCAAATACGTCAGTATTTCGATACCAATGCATTTGTGCTTTTACTCAAGTACATTTTGAATTCCGGAATTTTACTTGTGATAGACAGACAGACAGACAGACAGACAGACAGACAGACAGATACTGTAATCTCTCTGCTAACAGCAGTTTTATCCATTTAAAATCAATGCAGCAATCATCTTTGATTTCTTGTCCACCTATATAGAAGTTCCATCATGGTGAGGTAACTAACAACACCATTGGTTCTCAAAGTGGGGTCCGGGGACCACCAGGGGTCCTTGAGGGAGTTCCAGGGGGTCCCCAGCTAAATGATGGATAGGAACCAAATGGACCCTTATGGGTCTGTAACGGGTCCATTTGGTTCCATTTGTACACTCTCAGAGTTAAATTAACATGATTTTACAATATAAACTGGGGTCCCAGAGATAGAAATGCCATTAAATGAGGGTCCGTAGCCCTAATGCTTGTCAAACTGGGGGTCCTTGAAATTAAAATGGTTGAGAATCACTGCTAAGAGCCGTAAAAATGTTCTCTTATGGGGGGTCCCTCAATCCCTGGCATATCTTTTCAAATGGGGGTCCGCGGGCTAATAAGTGTCAATTTGGGGGTCCTTGACATGAAAAAGTTTGAGAACCACTGAACTACACAACCCAGCTACTATCTGCTGCTTCTCTGAAATATCACATCAGCCTGAAATATTCACTCCATTACATAATACATCAAAACTTACCTGAAATATAGTTCTTCTTTCTTTCAGACAACAGTGTGAAAGCACTTGTTGTTATAGTAGCAGTATGCTAATTTATACCATTAAGCCTGACAAACACAATGTACCCTCTGAGGCCTTCTGAACTGTCTGTAACAAAACACATTTACTTCAAACTAAACTGCTTTAGATTCACTTGTTTTAGACACAGTGTCACCAAACTGTCTTCTGTCTCCTCTTCCTCTGTGTCAAACAGACTGAGGCTCAACTCTAGGAGCATTACTAGCTGTAGTAGAATACAACTCTCGTAGACGTATTTATGATTCTGACGTTTTCAATCTACGAGAGTTGTAGGGTTCACCCCCCATGGACACAGGGACTTTTAGCACTATATACCCCGTAGACACTCCAAACATGTACAAATTGAAAATAAAGGTGCTTACCCACAAGCTACAAATGTTAACTCTCGCTACGGGGTAGTAGTTTAATGTAATAATCGATATCTTTCAATAAATAAGTGTTTTAATGCCGTCTGTGGCCGATTCTGTCGGAAGTTCCCAATGGGCGGTAGTGACGCGCCCATCTGGTGAACCCGGAATTACACTTAATTTAAACAGGAAGTAAACGAGGGTGAAAAAATGGCGTTCGGTTACAAACGGCATTAAAACACTTTTTTTATTGAAAGATATGGATTATTACATTAAACTACTACCCCGTAGCAAGAGTTAACATTAAGGATGTGGGGGTGAGCACCTTTATTTTCAATTTGTACATGTTTAGAGTGTCTACGGGGCATAGTGCAGAAAGTCCCTGTGTCCATGGGGGGTGAACCCTACAACCCGTCAGAATCGTCAGAATCATAAATACGTCTACGAGAGTTCTACAGCTAGAGCATTACCATTGGCTGTGGTTTGATTGCCTGATTATTAAAGGAGGGAGCATTATTACCTTTGGCTAATGGCTACTGTATAGGCCTATATATTATTATACATAATGCTTTGATTTGTATTGGGTATCATAGTAACTTTGAAGCACTAAATTGTTTTCTTTGCAGCATTTATATGAGCAGGGCCGTGTTAACTTAAGAATGGGCCCTATGCAAGCGCCCCCGCTACATATAAGGTCAAATATAAGGTGTGCCCCAAATGTTAACTCGGTGTCCGGAGTATTTGTGTAACGTATTAGTCCATATTTGTCAATAAATAATTATTCCCGTCTGTGGCCGAACGCCATTCTCCCCCCTCGTTTACTTCCTGTTTACAGTGCGTGTAATTCCGGCTGTCACCAGATGCGCCCCGTCACTACCGCCCATTGGGAAATTCCGACAGAATCGGCCACAGACGGGATTAAAACACTTATTTATTGATAAATATGGACTAATACATTACACAAATACTCCGGAAACCCAGATAACATTTGGGGCAAGCGGGTAAGCACCTTATATTTTGCCTTTGTACATGTTCAGAGAAATACGGGCTTTACTGGTGACATTACAGGGCAAAATGGGGGGGTGGTCGCTATGCAAATTTAACGTCAGCGAACTTAAAGGACGACTTCACCCATTTTCAACCCATCTTCATATAATTGGTCCTCACTAATACTCATGATAAAATTGTAACATTTTTTTCTACTCACTCTGTGTCTCATAGGAGGGCTGTGGACAGTCCAGAAACCCGTCTACCAGTGACATCATCGTTAGGCAGGATTTTGTTTCCCAACAAGATTTCATTTTTTAAATTTAGATTTGTATTAATGTGAGAACAATGGCTTCTATTATTGCATTGCAACTTTCCAGGAATAGAAAGCCTGCAGTTTCTATTAGCTTGGATTCCCCATCGATGATGTCACTGGTAGACGGGATTCTGAACTGTCCACAGCCCTCCTCTGAGACACAGACCGAGTAGAAAAGAATTGTAAGATTTTATCATGAGCATTAGTGAGGACCAATTATATGAAGATGGGTTGAAAATGGGTGAAGTCGTCCTTTAAGTTGCGACATTCTGTTGCACGGGGGGGTCTGTTATTACAGAATATGCGTAGACATGCAAATTGATATTTTCTTCATCTCTGTATAAAAAGTTAAAGACAACACGTGTAGTCGTAGGCTAAAGGCTGCTCTCTTTCTTTACCATCTAAAACATACACACTCAGCAGCTGATGTGACATTTATTATTTTGTATATATATATATATATATATATATATATATATATATATATATATATATATATATATATATATATATATATATATATATATATATATATATATATATATATATATATTTCTCTCTTCATACCAGTAACCTGAAAGCTGATTGTATGACATTCTGTATAGTAGTGTGTATATCTGTCTCTCTATATGTCATCATGATTTGTGTGCATGGGGTTCTCATCTTAAAAAAGCTCAGTGCTTAATGAGTCTTCCAGTTTAGTAGACCTTGTATTGTGAATTTGTACTGCCATGTACTGTGATTCTCATGTCTTACTAAATAAAAGTACATCAATCAATCAATCAATTAATCAAGCCCCCCCCCCCCCCCCCACCGCCACCCCCGCCTTCATAACAATGCACAGCTGCTAGTTGCAAACAAACAGATATTGAACCACAATCAAGCCACTCAGTGCCATTACTGCGATACGGCCCAAACATAATGATTTGTATTAATTAAACGTTTGATTTCCCAGTAGACTTGTATTGTCTTTAAAAACATACATTTAAAAATATATATGTTTTTACAGGTTCATTTTCTGCCCCCCCACACACACACGCACGCACACACACACACACACACACACACACACACACACACACACACACACACACACACACACACACACACACACACACACGATTTGTGTTGTTATAGTGTTTCCAAAAAATATTACACATTTTTCAGATTTATTTTCTTTTCATGATTTTGACAGAGAGGCAGGGAAAGTCTGCCCTCCAGTGGTCACAAAGAGAAAGACATGAACCACAGCCCAACCCCTGGGGCCTACAATCTATTTATGGACAATAATAATGACGATAATAATGATAATAATAATTAGACAAATGACGTGCCGTCTATAGTTAGCGGTCCGTCTCCTTCAGAGCTATGATGACCTGCTGTCTAAATGACTATAATAGAAAGAAAAACACCTGACAGAGAGAAAGTCCTAATCACACAGCAGCTCACATATTGTTTGTTGGTGAAAGAAGTGCAGTGGTGGGAAAAGTACTCAAATGTTTTACTTAAGTAAAAGTATCAATACTGCAATGTAGAAGTAGGCTACTCCGTTACAAGTAAAAGTCCAGAATTCAAAATGTACTTGAGTAAAAGTAGAAAGTGCTCATTATGTAAGTTTTCAAATGTATAAAAAATCTGTTGAAAATAGCAGATCTACAAGCTCACAATGCGTCGCGATGCATATCAAAATGTACTTAAAGTACCAAAAGTAAAAGTACTCATTATGCAGAATGTCCAATTTAACAAGTTTTCGAATGTATACAATTATTTTGAAAATAGCAGATCTACAAGCTCAACAATGCGTCGCATCGCGACACATTGTGAGCTTGTAGATCTGCTATTTTCAAATGGCCGAAATGTATATACAGTAGGGCTGAAGTGGTTAATGTATGTTTTGTAATAATAATCTAAATCTACATAGTAACTTAAGTTTTCAAAATAATTGTAGTGGAGAAAAAGTACAATATTTGCCTCTGAGATGTAGTAGAAGTAGAAAATTGGAAATAATCCAGTACAGTACAATACCTAAAAATGGTACTTAACTACAGTACTTAAGTAAATGTACTTAGTTACTTTCCACCTCTGAAGAAGTGTAGGCTGCTCAGATATGTTGTTTAACCTGTTAAAACCTGCATGAGGCACATTCTAATTTTAAACTTCTAAATCCTAACAGTTTTCTGAATAAACCTATATGTTGCTGTCAGTGGTTCTCAAACTTTTTCATGTCAAGGAAACATTATATGGCTTCAAAATGTTCCTGGGATCCCCAGCAGCAAAGATTTGAGTTAAAAATGTTTACTCTAAATATATATATATGTAACAGAGTGGTTCACTATACCTCAGCCTGATAGCCTGAAGAAAGTCTAATATCTCCCCAAAGCTAGGAATTCCCTTTGGCTAAATGGTTAAGATGTTGGTACTTTAAAGGCGTAGTTCACCCAAAAAATGACTTATTTTCTATCAATTGCACACCCCATGAAGCCTTGAATCGATGGATTTATTTGTGTTTTTGTCGCATTCCTAAGCTAATAATTTGATTCCTGTCTCCTACCGGCTAATGTATCCAGTAGGAGACACACGCACACGCACGCACGCACGCACGCACACGCGCGCACACACACACACACACACACACACACACACACACACACACACACACACACACACACTTGAAATATGCATTCAAAACAGCCAGTTACAAAGTGCATATAAGGCAGAACATTGTTACATACATGTTTCATGTACAATAATGTTGGCATACTTGTCAAGCACAGCGGACAACAATCATGGGTAAAGGAAACAACGCCTCCTCCACATCGAGAGGCTTCCTATAATAGCTGATATTGAGCAGTACCTTGGTAATTGTTTGGCCCTCCTTTTGGAGTTTACATCTGTTAGGTTTACATCTGTATAGCCTAGCTGAGAGATGGTCTGCTCTAGCTGATGATATTTTATTTTGGTTAGGAAGGCTTACTCTAAGCTGTAATCAAAAGTGCAGCTGACCTCGAGAATGAACACCACACACACACACACACACACACACACACGCGCACGCACACACATACGCACACTCACACGCACACGCACACGCACACGCACACGCACACACACACACACACACACACACACACACACACACACACACACACACACACACACACACAGTCAAGGGGCTAATGAAAGATATAATTATTATACTTTTAATTATTTAATGAGTCTGGCAGTCACCTCCATGCTGACAGGTTGGACTGCAGCAGTGGTGGAAAGTAACTAAGTACATTTACCCAAGTACTAAGCTGCACTATGTAACTTTCTTTTTTAAATGAATAAAATGGATGTTAATACAATATAAGTTATATAATTGGGGTGGTTGTGTATTGTCTCCCTGCTCTTCTATTGAGACATTTAGATCGTGTCAAAGGTCACGTCTCACATAGACACAGGATCTGACACAAATTTTAACCTGATGGTCAAGATTACATTTATCCCCTGAGCAAGCAAAATGTCAACACGCCGGGGTAGAAGAGGAAAGTGCTGCTTTAACAAAAATGTGGGGGTATTTTAACATTAGTTGACTGTTTTTCAATCATTCTGCTCCACTAAAACCCAGAAGCAAATACTATATTTACTATATAATTTAATGGGTCTAACTAAAATGATTTGAAAACTACAAGTTACTTTGCGAATTTAGATTACAACTCCAAAAACTTACTGTACATCAATGGGGCGGCCATAGCTGAGTGGTTAGTGAGCCCGCCTAGGGAACCAGCTGGCCCTGGTTGCCCCAGGTTCGATTCCAGGCTATCCCAGCATATGTGCCGATGATATGAAATTTGTCCCTGAGCAAGACTCTTAACCCCAATTGCTCACAGGTTCTCATTGGAAACAAGACCGCAAGGACTTTCATGAACGACCTGTTAAAAGGAATTATCCTTATCCTTAACCAATTTTTCCTATTTTATAACTTGCTATCCCAAAATAGCAAATCTACAAGCTCACAGGGCGTCACATCGCTCTTCCTTGTGAGCTTGTAGATCTGCTATTTTCAAAGAATTTTGTCACATTTTGTAAAAAGAATACAATTTGGGAAAAGAAATGTGTAGTGCATTGGTTCTCAAAGTGGGGTCCGGGGACCCCTAGGGGTCCTTGAGGGAGTTCCAGGGGGTCCCCAGCTAAATGATGGATAGGAACCAAATGGACCCATATGGGTCTGTAACTCTGAGACTCTGAATGTACACTCTCATTGATTTTACAATATAAACTGTGGTCCCAGAGATATAAATGCCATTAAATGGGAGTTTGAGAACCACTGTTCTATAGGGTATAAGTATAAACAAATCAGAGTCTTTGTCAGTGGCGTACCCACCATAGAGGCAAGGCAGGCGGCCGCCTGCCCAACTGAAATCTAACCTCCCCTAGAAAATAAAGTAAAAAACAGGCAGTGAAAAAAATCCAAAGAGAATAGTGGCCGTCGGACCTCCTCGTCCATTCACGTGGGCAGGCAGCCAATCACTACTGTATCCATTCAGCAGAGCGACGTCGCCTATAGTGATGCAAATGTGTGCCTTTATCTTCAGGTGCCAGGAGTGCCAGGTGTGGGGGTCTGGGCCAACACCTGTACTCACCTGGCATAAAAGGGGCTCTGAGTCTGAGAGCAGCTTGAGCCATTAAACTACAACATGAAGAGACCACCGCTGAATAATTGACTGATTGATTATACTTGCATATTGTTTTTATTAACGTTTTTCAGTTTTGTAGTCAGTGTAGTGTTGTTGTTAACTTGTTTCCCCCGAGATTTCCCCCCGAGATTTTTCCCCGAGTACCCCCCCCCCCCCCCCCACCACCCCTTTGGAGGGGGGGGGGGGGGGGGGGGCGAGGTAGAGAAAAAAATCTCGCCTGCCCTAAATGTAATTTCTGGGAACGCCACTGGTCTATGTCCCAGCACTGCAGTGACTTCAGGCAGCAGTAATGGGTCTGTCCTGTTATAGATTGGTTGATAGGTTGTATTGATCACAGACATATTGACTCCACTGTGCTGCTACTCTGCTGTCAGAACCACTCTTCTTTGAACAGGAACAGGAACCAGATAGCACCCTCACTGTATAAGTAGACCTGATCAATGTGAGCACATAGGAACCAACCAGATAGCATCCATTCCTCACTGTAAATAATTAGACCCGATCGATTAATATGGAGACAAAAAGGAGCTGGAAAGGTCAGTAAGCACTGAGCAGTGTTTCCAGATTTTGCGAGAGAAAATAAGCAACCAGGCTTATGAAAACAAGCCCAAAAGAAGCGACTATCTACGGTCATTTCACAACGCGCTGTGAGCTTGTAGATCTGCTATTTAAAATAAAATAATAATAATGATCTTGAGGCGAACTAAAAAGGTATAGCATTCTTAATTTTGGAATCTTTTTGAAACATTTTTACAACACAAATCTTGTACGGGGGGTCCCTGGCACAACATCTTTTCAGCTGGAGGGTCTGTGGACAAATACGCATATCAATCTGAGGGTCCTTGACATGAAAATGTTTAAGAACCACAGGTTTATAAACAACATTAGGGAACAAGTCCAAATAAGCAACTGGAACGACACTTTGGAAACAAGCCCAAAAAAAAACAACCCGCAACCAGTGGTGGAAAGTAACTAAGTACATTTACTTAAGTACTGTACTTAAGTACAATTTTGAGGTATTTGAACTTTACTTGAGTATTTCCAATTTCCAATACTTTTACTTCTACTCCACTACATCTCAGAGGCAAATATTGTACTTTTACTCCACTACATTTACTTGAAAACTTTAGTTACTAGTTACTTTTCAGATATAAACTATGATATAATGAAACATACATTAACCACTTTAGCCCTATTTTATACCTGGGCTATTTGAAAATAGCAGATCTACAAGCTCACAACGCGTCGCATCGCGACGCGTTGTGAGCTTGTAGATCGGCTATTTTCAAATATTTAGTACTTTCACTTTTGATACTTTAAGTACATTTTGATGCCAATACTTTTGTACTTTTACTCAAGTAAATTTTTAATTCTGGACTTTTACTTGTAACAGAGTATTTTTATATTGCAGTATTGGTACTTTTACTTAAGTAAATAATGTGAGTACTTTTTCCACCACTGCCCGCAACCAATATTTCAACACCACTAAGGTCTTAAAAATCACACCCTGTGTGAAGTGGGCGGTGTCTTGCTAGCTAATCACAATACTGAATGGAGTCAACCAATCATGTACAAAAAATAAATACATTTATTGAAACACTCTTTATGATGGAGGAAACCATAACTAAAAAAAAAAAAACTTATGTTTTTTTTTAAAGTTATGGTTTCTTATATAGGGCTATGCACATGTGTCATGTGACACTGGCCAATCACAGTCCTGAATAGACTGTGACTGGCCAATCACGGTGCAGGGTTAGGCGGGGTACATTTTTGGCCAATCACAGCGCAGGATTTGTTGTACAAATATCCAAACCTCACTTATAGGGGCGGTTTCACCGCCCAAAAATAAGGCTCCAAACATCCCAAAACAAACTAGTAAGGCTACTTCTTGGCCTTAAACATACAACCCATCTAACCCCTGCTCACTATGCTAGGGGTTGGATGGCTCAGGGTTGAGGACAGAGTGCAGCAACTTGCAATGGGCCTGGTCTACAAGATACACCACAACATTAAGATACCCATGTACCTGTCAAAATACTTCATAAACGTAAATGAAGTCCACGATCACAACACCAGAGGCAGCTCCACTGATCATGTTCAACCCAGATTTGGAACAAACACGGGGTTGAACTCGTTCTCATGCTATGCAACACAAATGTGGAATGCCCTACCCAAAGGAGTAAAGGAGTGTAAAACCCTACTCACTTTCAAAACTGCCCTATAAAAACACCTTCAGGAGGCTGCAATTCCAAACTGGCCCCTGTCAAAGTCTTAACCTACCCCCCCCCCCTCCCCTCCCCCTCAAACTGTTTATTGTACATATCTCTTGTTTTTCATACCAGTAACCTGTAAGCTGATTGTATGACGTTCTGTATAGTAGTGTATATTTGTCTGTCTTCTTAAATGTCATCATGATTTGAGTGCACGGGGATCTCCTTTTAAATAAGCCCTTGTGCTTTCATGGGCGATCCAGTTTAGAGGACCTTGTATTGTGAATTGTACTTCCATGTACTTTTTCCATGTCTTTCTAAATAAAGTATTCACGTTGGCTGCCCTGTTATTTGTGTCCAAAGTGGCCACTGATACCCCAAAATACACATAGTGCTGCTTTTAACCACTTAAACCCCATATGGGTAACCAGAGTCCCTCAGGGCTCAATGCTAGTGTCTTTTCTGTTTTCTGTCCACAAGCTCACAATGAGCATTGTGAGCTTGTCGATCGGCTATTTTCAGCCAAAGGAGCTCTCCCCACAATACCGATGCTGATGGGGTTTAAGTGGTTAAACATGTACAATATGAAAACACTTTGTGAGGCCTTTACCACTGAATCACACCATCACACAGAGGGCAAAAGGTCAACAATGAAGAGCAAAATAAAGGGGAGTGGTCTTAGTGGTCAGAGTACTGTCTGTTAATGAGCTAATCATGTTATCAGAGGGTCAACATCCCAGCCCTGTGTCCACGTCAGTGAATTTATAGGTAAAAGTATCAATGCTGCAGTGTAGAAATACTCTGTTACAAGTAAAAGTCTGGTAATCAAAATTTACTTGAGTAAAAGTACAAAGGTATTGGCATCAAAATGTGCGTAGTACCAAAGTACCAAAAGTAAAAGTACTCATTGCGCAGAATGTCCCATTTCACAAGTTCAAAATGTACACACATCTTTAGAAAATAGCAGATCTACAAGCTCACAATGCGTCGCATCGCGACGCATTGTGAGCTTGTAGATCTGCTATTTTCAAATGGACGAAATGTATATAGCTCTGAAATGGTTAATGTATGTTTTGTAAAAGTAATCAAAAACTAGTAACTAAAGTTGTCGAATAATTGTAGTGGAGTAAAAGTACAATATTTGTTAATGAGTTGTAGTGGAGTAGAAGTAAAAGTATTGAAAATGGGAAATACTCCAGTAAAGTAAAATTCCTCAAAAGTGTACTTAAGTACAGTACCTGATTAAATGTACTTAGTAACTTAACACCACTAGTTCACGTGTCGATGTGTCTCTTGATCAGGACCCCACCCCGATACCCACCAGCAAACAACATCACCATCTGAGCAGCTATCAGCTGGCTGAAGCTGAAACTGAATTGTACCTGTGGGATTAATGGGGTAATCAAATGAATAAATAAAAAATATTATAGTTAAATAAATATCCTGTAAAAGTTGAAGTGGTTTTATACTGTATGTTTTGACAGCTTTTTTATTTATTCATTCAGATATTGAAGAAATGTATTTGATAGACAGCGCTGAAAGTTTGACTTTTTGTTCACGAATTTGATTATAAACATATAAAACAATGCTCAGTTGACCCCAAAATACTGCCCTGTTCTCGCCTTAAAAACTAGTACCCAGCTCTCCCCTCAAATTTCATTTCTCCTTCAAAATAGTGCCCAGTTTACCAAACAATACTGTCCAGTTCACCTAAAAAAAATAGTGCCAAGTTTTCCCAAGAATTCCAAGACCAGTCATAATAAAACATATCAAATAAAAATAAATAAACAAATAAAAGTTTTCTCAAGCAGTGGTGGAAAAAGTACTCACATATTTCACTTAAGTAAAAGTATCAATACTGCACTGTAGGAATACTCTGTTACAAGTTAAAGTCCGGAATTCAAAATCGACTTGAATAAAAGTACAAAAGTATTGGTATCAAAATGTATTTAAAGTACCAAAAGTACTCATTATGCAGAATGTCCCATTTCACAAGTTTTCAAATTGGTTTGAAAATAGCAGATCTACAAGCTCACAATGTGTCGCATCGCGACGCATTGTGAGCTTGTAGATCGGCTATTTTCAAATAACCAAAATGTATTGATTGATTGATTGATGTAGTTTATTTAGAAAGACATGAGAATAGTACATGACAGTACATAACAGTACATGGAAGTACAAATTCACAATACAAGGTCTACTAAACTGGAAACCCTCATTAAGCATAACGCTTGTTTAAGATGAGAACCCCATGCACACAAATCATGATGAAATATAAGAGGCAGGCAGATATACACACTACTATACAGAATGTCATACATTATACATTATACATACATTATAGTATAGGGCTGAAGTGGTTAATGTATGTTTTGTAATAATAATCAAAATCTACAAAATCTACTTTTACTTCTACAAATAGTAGAAGTAAAAGTACTGAACATTTGAAATACTCCAGTAAA
>NC_137605.1:3387560-3395060 GCF_963280865.1 Gymnoscopelus braueri
TTAGAGTAAAGTACTTGGTGTCTTTGTTGTGTTGCTTTTGTTGGTGAGCTACAAACCAGAAACCTGTTTCCTCCTTCTCTCGTTTCACTGACTAGCTGCTGCTGCCTCTTCACGCGTTGGCTGACTCACACCAAGCATGGTGGAAAAAACACAGGATATACCATTTCATTTGTACCCTCGTTTAAACCCTCCACCCCAAAAAACATGATGTGTGAGCGATTTAAATCTGTAATTTCAGCCCTCTAAGGAGAAGTGTTATAAATAGACAAACAAATTGGAGCTTATAGCTGGAGGGAGGGGGTGTAATGGCTAAATAAGTTTGAAGAACTCTCTTTACCTGAATAAGTAAACAGAGTAATTGTTGTTTACCTGGAAGGTTGTTTACCTATAACAAGTGAAAGGCAGCCGATAGTCACCTCATGTCCTCACCAGTACATTTACTCAAGTACTGTACTTAAGTCATTTATTTTGGTATTTCTTTACTTTACTGGAGTATTTCCAATTTACAGTACTTTTACTTCTACTCCACTACATCTCAGAGGCAAAATATTGTACTTTTACTCCACTACAATTATTTGAAAACTTTAGTTACTGGTTACTTTGTACATTTTGATTGTTATTACAAAACATATAGTAACCACTTCAGCCCTATATACATTTCGGCCATTTGAAAATAGACGATCTACAAGCTCACAACGCGTCGCATCGCGACGCGTTGTGAGCTTGTAGATCTGCTATTTTCAAACATTTTAGTACTTTTACTTTTGGTACTTTAAGTACATTTTGATACCAATACTTTTGTACCAATTTTTTATTCCGGACTTTTAATTGTAACAGAGTACATACATTACAGTATTTTACTTAAGTAAATAATCTGAGTACTTTATCCACCACTGGTTTTGATTGCATTTTAAACCACAACAACACAACACGTTGGGTTATAAACCAATCAAGGATTAAAAACACAAACAAACGCCCTTCCATTGTGCTCTCGTCAACAAACAAACAAACAAAAGGAGTGTGAACTCAACCCCCAGCGGTCTGATGACGTTTGCCATGAGGACGACATTCTGTGAGAGCTTGTTCGTCTGCTATTAGTGACATAAGAGCAGTGGTGGAAAAAGTACTCAAATGTTTTACTTAAGTAAAAGTATCAATACTGCAATGTAGAAGTACTCTGTTACAAGTCCGGAATTCCAAATTTACTTGAGTGAAAGTACACAAGTATTGGTATCAAAAATATACTTAAAGTACCAAAAGTAAAAAAAAGTGCTAAAATGTTTGAAAATAGCAGATCTACAAGCTCACAGATCGGCTATTTTCAAATAGCCTAGGTATAAAATAGGGCTGAAGTGGTTAATGTATGCTTTATAATGTAATCATTTATATAAGTAACTAGTAACTAAAGTTTTCAAATAATTGTAGTGGAGTAAAAGTGCAATATTTGCCTCCGAGATGCAGTGGAGTAGAAGTAAAAGTACAAAGTAAAATTGTACTTAAGTACGGTACTTGAGTAAATGTACTTAGTTACTTTACACCTCTGCATAAAAGAAACGTGTTCCCCGTGCAATAAAAAGAAAGGGTTCAAGTTTCAGTATTTGCAGAGCAGTCAAAACACTATCAGGGCTCTGAGGTGATTGTGTATCCACAGACACAGTAGGGTCATTGTGCACGTAAACACAGCAGAATGCAAACATGACCGCCGGCACCTTTTCTTTTCTTTTAGTCACCTCAACAACACGCCTTGGACGTTTGTCACCTGTATGTCTGTCTGCCCCATGGTGGCTTTTTATAGCAGCCTTTAATCCATAGCATTATATCAGATCAATGACGGCCGGATGAGCTAATCACACGACACCAAATGACATCAATAAACAACACTGTCAAGCTTGAATCAATTATTAGTTAGTGGTATAATAGCAGTGGTGTATAGTAACTAAGTACATTTACTCAAGTACTGTACTTAAGTACAATTTTGAGGTACTTTTTTTTACTTTATTGGGGTATTTCCAATTAGCAATACTTCTACTTCTACTCCACTACATCTCAGAGGCAAATATTGTACTTTTACTCCACAACTATTTGAAAACTACGTTTACTTAAGTAAAATATCTGAGTACTTTTTCCACCCCTGTATAATAGCTATCTATAAGCTCAACACCCTTCAGCAGTGTTGTCCCTGTATTATTGGGCATGTTGTTATTATTATTATTATAGGCAAAACAATAGCAGATCTACAAGCTCAAAACGCATCGCATGGTGAGCTTATTGATCTGCTTTTTAAACGTCGTTCGGATGGCGTGTTGTTTGGACAGATGCTACAGGTTCCTTGTCTATACCTCATGGTGCTCACTGTGGGGGTCCCTAGGGACCCCCAGGGTTCCTTGGGGGGGGGAGGAGGGGGATCCCTTACAGGTCTGTAACATTTTTTTCGAACCCATTCAATCCGGGGACGCATCTGTGTCATTTTAGATTTGAGCTATAACCATTTATTTGATACTTTGGGCTATTCAAAAATAGCAGATCTATGAGCTTGTATATCTGCTATTTTTTGAAACATTTTGAAAATGTGTGCAAATCTTTGATTTTTTTAAAGCGAACATTTGCAACTCAAATCTTTGCTTCTGGGAGGGGAGGGGGAGGGGGAGGGGGAGGGGAGGGTCGGGGGAGGTGGTCCCTGGAACAACATGTTTTACAAATGTTCGCTTTAGAAAATATTATATTCAAAGATTTGCACAAAACATTCACGATTTTTTCCCAAAAAATAGCAGATCTACAAGCTCGTAGCGCGGCACTGGAGAAGCACTTGTTGACCTGGTATCCTATAGTGTCTTTGAGGCTCTACATTGTTCTCTCTACACGCTATAGCACTGGTTTTCAACCAGTGGTCCGGGGACCACCAGGGGTCCTTGAGGGAGTTCCAGGGGGTCCCCAGCTAAATGATAGATAGGAACCAAATGGACCCTAACGGGTCTGTAACTCTGAGAGTGTAACAAATGGAACCAAATGGACCCGTTAGGGTCCATTTGGTTCCATTTGTTACACTCTCAGAGTTAAATTAACATTGATTTTACAATACAAATTGGGGTCCCAGAGATAGAAATGCCATTAAATGGGCGTCCGTAACCCTAATGCATGTTAAACTGGGGGTCCTTGAAATTAAAATGGTCGAGAATCACTGCTAGAGCCGTAAAAATCGTCTCTTATTGGGGGTCCCTGGCATAACTTTTCAAATGGGGGTCCCTGGGCTAATGTGTGTCAATTTGGGGGTCCTTGACGCAAAAAAGGTTGAAAACCACTGCTCTATACTATGATATTTACCTTGTTGTGTATTGACTGTCTAGAGTTGATGTTTACTCTGATTATTCTCATCTCACACTTTGTCTCTCTGGATTAGAGCGTCTGCTAAATGCATACATTGTTGATATCGTTACTATTCGTTGTGTGACTTGGAAGGTCGTGTTGTGTTGTGTTGTGATGACTGTAGGCCACATGGAGCTGTTTAGCTAGAAGCCTCTCTACCCTCACACGGTGTTATGGAAACAAAAAAACACACCCTCAGTGCCTTTGGGCCAAATGTTTGGGCCTTTGGTCCTGTTGGACATGTTTTAGGTCTTATTTACATTCTTATTGCATTCTTATGGTCTGTCTGTCTGTCTGTCTGTCTGTCTGTCTGTCTGTCTGTCTGTCTGTCTGTCTGCCTGTCTGCTATCTGACCAACAGAGGAATGTCCCTAAACAGCACCTGTAGCTGCATGCCTCTGCTCACAGACGGCAGCAATATTGAAACAGGAAATCCTAACGCAGAGCACACAATCCTACTGTAAGAGTTCACCCAGTTTGTCTACAGGCCTCTGTGTGTGTGTGTGTGTGTGTGTGTGTGTGTGTGTGTGTGTGTGTGTGTGTGTGTGTGTGTGTGTGTGTGTGTGTGTGTGTGTGTGTGTGTGTGTGTGTGTGTGTGTGTGTGTGTGCGCGCGCGTGCGCGTGTGTGTATGTGTCTGTACACAGAAAAAAAGAATGGTTCTTAAATAGTTGTTTAAAAGACATCATGGTTCCACAAAGAACCATTGCCTAATACTAAAGCAGGCTTTAGTATAGCTGAATGGTTCTTCAGGGTTCCTCGTATTATGGTTCTAGACGCCCTTAACTGTGAAACCAAAGCCTGCTAGACAACCTTTTTTTGTCAACGTTTTTTGAGGAACCAGAAATGGGTCCTCAAAATACATTTTCGGCCATGTCTCTTTAATAGGGGAACATTAGCTGCAAACAGCCGATCTACACTCTCGTGAGCTTGTAGATCTGCTATTTTTGACAAAGACATTTGGTGTAGAGAGGGTGGGGGGGAAAAAAAGAGCTGACAAAGTACAGAGCCCTGGGAGATCTGGGCTGGGAGTGAAGTATATTATTATAGGGTTTAAGTGGTTAATGGGTTCTTTATAGCATTGGTTCTCTAGGTGGGGTCCGGGGACCCCCAGGGGTCCTTGGTGGGGTACCAGGGGGTCCCCAGATAAATTACTTAACCCTCGTAGGGTCTTCGTGTTTTAGTCACACCCAGGGCCTTCGGGTCACTTTGACCCGAAGGCCCTGGGTGAAAATTTTCATTTTCATGAAAATGAAAAATTTCATTTTCATATCACATGTTTAGTACAGTAAATAAGGCAAATAGAAGAAGTTTCATAGAGAACAAAAATGTTTTACATACTTTTAATTCATGTTGAAAATGTTAAACCGGGTTAAAAGGACCCGAGGACCCTACGAGGGTTAATAAAGTGTCACAATCATTTTAACCCCTTTCTCCATATTTTATACTTTGGGCCATTGAAAAATAGCAGATCTACAAGCTCATAGCGTGGCACTGAGTACCACGCTATGAGCTTGTAGATCTGCTTTTTTTTTTTATCGTGAAAATTTGTGCAAATCTTTGAACATATATATAGTTTTTTAAAGCCAACATTTGTAACTCAAATCTTTGCTTCTGGGGGGTCCCTGGAACAAGATATTTTGAGATGGGGGTCCATGGGCAAATACAAATCATTTTGGGGGGTCCTTGACATGAAAGAGTTTGAGAACCAGTGCTTTATAGAGACATTAAAATAAATACCTTTGTTTCTATATAGAAGCACAAAATGGTTCTTCATGTGGCATCACTCTGAAGAACCAGTTTCAGCAGTGGTGTAAAGTAACTAAGTACATATACTCAAGTACTGCACTTAAGCACACTTTTGAGGTATTTTGACTTTACTGCAGTAGCCTATTTCCAATTAACCACTTCAGCCCTATATACATTTCGGCCATTTGAAAATAGCCGATCTACAAGCTCACAATGCGTCGCGATGCGACGCATTGTGAGCTTGTAGATCTGCTATTTTCAAAATATTTTTTTATACATTTTACATATTTGAAAACTTGTGAAATGGGACATTCTGCATAATGAGTACTTTTACTTTTGTACTTTAATTATATTTTGATACCAATACTTTTGTACTTTTACTCAAGTAAATTTAGAATTCCAGACTTTTACTTGTATTTTGTATTTGTATTTCTACTGCAGTATTGATTGATACTTTCACTTAAGTAAAATATCTGAGAACTTCTTGAACCACTGGTTCTTTATAGAATCGTTACAATGAATACCGTTGGTTCTTTATAGAAACACAAAATGGTTCTTCATGTGGCATCACTCTGAAGAACAAGTTTCACTTCCACTTGCTGTGTGTTACGCCACAGGATGTCAAACCGTGGGGTGAAATAATCTTTCCTACAAGCTTTGCAGTTTTCAGGAAAGGAGAAAGAGGAATAGGTAGAGAAAACAGGTCACGCATTCCAACATATTCCTGATATTACTGAGTTCTAGTAAAATATGTGAACATTCAAACAGTCATATAATTCCAAAATGGATGCAGTTTCTGTGGTCCAGGCTCACCTGGACTTGCAAAGGGACAGTGTTGGAAGAAGGACTCAAGATGTGACACGTTGTGAGCTTGTAGATCTGCTATTTTCAAATAGCCTAAAATAGGGCTAAAGTGGTTAATGCATGTGTTATAATATACATTGTTATATGTAATAATGTATGCATGTAATACGTGTTTTTATATCTGCAAAGGAACTAGTAACTAAAGTTTTCAAATAATTGTAGTGGAGTAAAAGTACAATATTTGTCTCTGAGATGTAGTGGAGTAGAAGTAAAAGTATTAGACAATTGGACATTGGAAAAACTCGGTGCCGTGCTATGAGCTTGTAGATCTGCTATTTTATTGAATCTAAAGTGACACAGATGTGTTCCGGGACTGAATGTGTTAAATGTATCCAGTATGGACACAACGTAGCCACCGCTACGACGCTATAGGACTGAATGTGTTAAATGTATCCAGTATGGGGACACAACGTAGCCACCGCTACGACGCTATAGGACTGAATGTGTTAAATGTATCCAGTATGGGGACACAACGTAGCCACCGCTACGACGCTACAGGCGTCTGATTGCAGTGTCTGTGTCTCTGGGGAGACGCGGTGTGATGGTCACATGACCTCACTACGTTCAACAACATGACCAGCGTTCTGAGGCTATTTACATCTGGCACAGCAATGGTTAATTATTGGCAGACAGGTCAGATTGTTGTTGGCAAACTACCAACAACACACACTGTAACAAATACTTATTAAGTTAATACTAATAACACCTATTTTCAGTGGTGTAAAGTAAATAAGTACATTTACTCAAGTACTGTACTTAAGTAGGAGCTTTTACTTTACTGGAGTATTTCCAATTTTCGGTACTTTTACTTCTACTCCACTACATCTCAGAGGCAAATATTATACTTTTACTCCACTACAATTATTTGAAAACTTTAGTTAGTTTCTTTGGAGATTTTTATTATTATTACAAAACATACATTAACCACTTCAGCCCTCTGTATATTTCGGCCTTTTGAAAATAGCAGATCTACAAGCTCACAATGAGTCGCATTTCAACGCATTGTGAGCTTGTAGATCTGCTATTTTCAAAATATATTTAGACATTTGAAAACTTGAGAAATGGGACCCTGTGCTTCTCACAGGGGTGACTGGGGCAGTTAGGTGGCTCAGGGGCCACCTTGACACATTTGGGGCCAGCCAGGGCCGGGAATCGAACCTGGGACCGTCTGCTTCCCATGCAGGCGGCCTCTCTACCCATTCAGAACTGCTGTGTGAGTGATTTGAATATGACTAATATTACACTTTGTTTGTACAGCACCTTTTAAAACAGAGTACAAAGCCCTTCATACATATAGCATTAAATATGAAAACAACATAAATATAGTTTGAGAAAGAACAACAGAAGAGGATGAGAGGATATGTAAATGTAGCAAGAAAACATAATAATAAGGCATAGAGGATATGAGAGTCCATTTGAAGTTATATAGCCAACACACACACCCACACACACCCCCACACACACACACACACACACACACACACACACACACGCACACACGCACGCACGCACGCACGCACGCACGCA
>NC_137605.1:3397560-3400060 GCF_963280865.1 Gymnoscopelus braueri
GTCTTGTGTACATTTTTACCAACTGTGAATTACACAACATGTCTTTTTAGTTTTTTTTACTTTGATTTGGTTGATTGATTGAATACTTTATTAACAGTTCTCAAAGACAAGCACAGGGAAGTACAGTTCAATACAAGGTCTGTTTAAGAGCATTTTAAACCCAAGAAAGCACTACTATGGCTTGTTTCCATTGGGGTCCTTTGTACTCAATTCATCGAAAAGTTAAGGGAACTCTTAACTCTTGCATACGTACTTCTGCCTTTGTGCTCTTTAGTTTTAGTTTTTTAGTTTTAGTTTTCCTTTTCGTCTGGCTTACGGTAAATTGCTCTCTCTATTTGCACAGCGTCTAAGTTGACCTGTACGTTGGAAAGTACTTTAACCCCTTAAGACCTGGGATGCATCTGTGTCACTTTTTGATTTGAGCTGAAAAGCTTTATTTTACACTTTTGGCTATTCAAAAATAGCAGATCTACAAGCTCATAGCTATGAGCTTGTAGATCTGCTATTTTTGAAAAAATATGAAAATGTGTGCAAATCTTTGAATATATATATATCATTTTAGACCCATTTAGACCTTGAGGCCAATTCTAAAAAGGCCTTCGGGATCCTGACCTGAGTTTTCTGAAAGATCGTCATACCTCTTATCGCTAAACTTAGCAGAGCCATATGTTACTATTTAAAAAAAAACGTTTGTAGAATAGTTCAACTAGCCGATCTACATCGACACGTTGTGAGCTTGTAGATCGGTTATTTGAACCATTTCAAAATGTTTTTCAAAATTGTAAACAGGGATAAGGGGTAAGGGGTAAGGGGGGTAAGGGGTAAGGGGTAAGGGGTAAGGGGTAAGGGGTAAGGGGGGTAAGGCTCAGATAGGGCCCGGTGTGTCTTCCATGAACGTTCCCCCGTCCAGCATATAGGGGACGCAGCACACTGGGGTTCATGTGGTTCATCCTTAATGTTTTATGTAAATCACGTTGAAACCAGTGTGCTAACAGTATGCAAGTAAAGCAGCCTGGCCTGGACTGGACCCACACCCATTACAACAGTGGTTCTCAACCAAGCGAAATGAGTTAACATAGCGTCACAATCATTTGAACCACCTAGCTTTTGGCTATTCAAAAATAGCAGATATGCAAGCTCATAGCGCGGCACATGCCGCGCTATGAGCTTGTAGATCTGCTATTTTTGAAAAATATTGAAAATGTGCGCATATCTTTGAATATGAATATTTTTAAAGCGAACATTTTTAACTCGAATCTTCTGGGGGTCCCTGGCACAAAACATTTTCAGATGGGGGTCCGCGGCCAAATGTATATCGATTTAGGGGTCCTTGGCATGAAAAAGTTTGAAAACCACTGCTTAACAACATGTCCCTGTGTGTTTTCTTTCCCAACAGAGCAGCATGCTGATGAAACGAGAGGTGAGCGCGGGGGTGAACTTCCTCAGGCGTCTGGCGGTGGAGCGAGGCAAGCTGGACGCCGCCAGAGCCCACGTGTTCGCCAAGAAGCTACAGACGCTGCTGTGTGAGAAATACCACGACCACTGGTACCCCGAGAACCCCCTGAAAGGACAGGCTTTCAGGTACAAGAAACAACACCATAGGTTACTGTGTAGCTCCATAGGTCACTGTGTAGCTCCATAGGTCACTGTGTAGCTCCATAGGTCACTGTGTAGCTCCATAGGTCACTGTGTAGCTCCATAGGTTACTGTGTAGCTCCATAGCTCACTGTGTAGCTCCATAGGTTACTGTGTAGCTCCATAGTTGTGTAGTGGCGAGGGCCACTGCATTTTACTGCATTTTACTGCTTTTATTTTATTTTATTTTATTTTTGTTTGCTTTATTGTTAAATTGGTTCTAACTGTAATTGTATCCTTGCTCTGTAAAGCACTTTGAGCTGCATTTCATGTCATGAAAGGTGCTATACAAATAAAGTTTATTATTATTATTATTATTATTATTATAGGTCACTGTGTAGCTCCATAAGTCACTGTGTAGCTCCATAGGTCACTGTGTAGCTCCATAGGTTACTGTGTAGCTCCATAGGTTACTGTGTAGCTCCATAGGTCACTGTGTAGCTCCATAGGTTACTGTGTAGCTCCATAGGTCACTGTGTAGCTCCATAAGTCACTGTGTAGCTCCATAGGTCACTGTGTAGCTCCATAGGTTACTGTGTAGCTCCATAGGTTACTGTGTAGCTCCATAGGTCACTGTGTAGCTCCATAGGTTACTGTGTAGCTCCATAGGTCACTGTGTAGCTCCATAAGTCACTGTGTAGCTCCATAGGTCACTGTGTAGCTCCATAGGTTACTGTGTAGCTCCATAGGTTACTGTGTAGCTCCATAGGAAGCCCAGCTATGGGTGAAATTTGAAAACTGAATCCCCCCCCCCTGCAGGATCAAATATGCAGTGCTGTAAAGTAATTAAGTACATGTACTCAAGTACTGTACTTAAGTACAATTTTGAGGTAGTTTTACTTACTACTGGAGTATTTCCCATTAA
>NC_137605.1:3405060-3407176 GCF_963280865.1 Gymnoscopelus braueri
GAACTGCAGGGCGTTCACCGTGGCTCGCTTCAAGGAGGAGGAGGAGAAGGAGGAGGAAGAGGACTCCACCTCCTCCTCCTCCTCCTCCTCCAATGAGGAGTCGGTGAACCTGGACACCTCAGACTATCACTCCGCCTCCTCCTCCGACTGCGGCTCCGCCCTGTCCAGCGACACGGAGGAGGAGGGAGGAGCCAAGGACCGGGAGAAAGGAGGAGCCAAGGACGACAAGAAGAAGAAGAAGAAGCAGGAGAAGGTGGAGGAGGAAGACAAGAAGGAGAGGAAGGAGGAAGGCGAGACCTACGTCATCGCCATGGTGCCCAGACCCCGAGAGACACACAAAGTAGCCACGCCCGTTAGACCCAAATACATCCCCAACGTCAATGTGGTAAGAGCTTTTAACACAGTGGTAGTTTTACTGTGTAGTTTAACACAGTAGACCCAAATACACCCCAACGTCAACGTGGTAAGAGCTTTTAACACAGTGGTAGTTTTACTGTGTAGTTTAACACAGTAGACCCAAATACATCCCCAACGTCAATGTGGTAAGAGCTTTTAACACAGTGGTAGTTTTACTGTGTAGTTTAACACAGTAGACCCAAATACATCCCCAACGTCAACGTGGTAAGAGCTTTTAACACAGTGGCAGTTTTACTGTGTAGTTTCACACAGTAGACCCAAATACACCCCAACGTCAATGTGGTAAGAGCTTTTAACACAGTAGTAGTTTTACTGTGTAGTTTAACACAGTAGACCCAAATACACCCCAACGTCAATGTGGTAAGAGCTTTTAACACAGTAGTAGTTTTACTGTGTAGTTTAACACAGTAGACCCAAATACACCCCAACGTCAATGTGGTAAGAGCTTTTAACACAGTAGTAGTTGTACTGTGTAGTTTAACACAGTAGACCCAAATACACCACAATTTCAACGTGGCAAGAGTTTTTAACACAGTAAACCCAAATAGACCTCCCATGTGGCAAGAGCTTTTAATATAGTAGACCTAAATACTCCCCCAATGCCACTTAAACCCTTAAACCCACTTAAACCCTACCGCCACTGCTCAGGGGTAGAGCGGGCGGATGGCAACCGTGAGGTTCCCAGTTCGATCGCGGGCTCCCCCAGAGTTCGTGTCGAGGTGTCCTTGAGCAAGACGCTGAACCCCTAATTGCTCCTGATGAGCAGGTTGGTGCCTTGCATGGTTTCCTCCTCACATGGTGTGAATGGGTGAATGTAATGGCACAATCTATGTAAAGCACTTTGGGTAAAAGCGCTATATAAATGCACCATTTACCATTTACCATATTACATTTCACCGGATTTACCTCATTTTCCCCATCACACCATCACTCCCAAAACGGCCTATGGTGACTTCTTGGGACAAACGTGACCAAACGGCAAACGTGACCAAACGGCAAACGTGACCAAACGGCAAACGTTTGACGTGACGAGACGGGGGGACGGGGCCTTCGCATCATGTGACGTCGCTGTCCCGGTCACTTCGGCACTCCTGGAATGCCGAAGTGCCGTTCTCAAACCCAAGGCGTAAAAAAAAATCCATGACAGGTCCGCTAAAAAAAACTGTTAAAACGACAGAGGCGGCGCCATCTAAAGCGGACTTGAGCCACATGAGCACCGGCGAGCTAGCCCTTAGGCGAGCGAGTCGTTCGAGTTACGTCCTGATAGGGACAGAATCGTAACTCATATCCCCCCCCCCCCCCCCCCAGTCAACATGTGCCGTCACAGATACCCCCCCCCCCTCCCACACCAGACGTCAAACGTTTTCCGTTTCGTCAAATCCTTCCCAAGCGAGTTGTGATTAACGATTATGATTATTTTTTTTATCAGCATCCCTCATAGCCACTCTTGTTAACCACCTGTCTTCCTCCCATGTGTACGTGTGTGTGTGTGTGTATGTGTGTGTGTGCGTGCGTGTGTGTGTGTGTACCAACAGATGCCACCCCCTCCCCCAGGCCTGCAGTACTTCTACCACCCGGCCACGGCGTGGACCCGGAGCGTCCAGGGCAGCGTGCACGAGGTGTACAAGAAGTCGTCCCCGCCCCCTCCTCACCCTCATCATCCTCACCACCCTCCTCCCCCCGTCTTCTTCACCGCGCT
>NC_137605.1:3407376-3454876 GCF_963280865.1 Gymnoscopelus braueri
GGGTCCCTGCTTCATCTCTCTCTCAGCTAGGGGTCCTTGGCCTGAAAAGGTTGAAGACCCCTGATTTAGTGGGTTAACTTCCACTCTGTTGTCACCTGTAACGTTATCAAATCTTTGCAATTTCAAGAACCCCTGAGTTTGATAAGCATGGACCCCCATTGTATAGGCCTATCATCTTTAGTTATTTACCGTATACAGTGAGAACATAACGGTGCACATCTGTTAGGAGACCTGGGGGGGAGGGAGGGGGGAGAGAGGGGGGAGAGAGGGGGAGGGAGGGGGAGAGAGGGGAGAGAGGGGGGAGGGAGGGGGGGAGAGGGGGGAGAGAGGGGAGAGGGGGGGAGAGAGGGGGGAGGGAGGGGGAGAGAGGGGAGGGAGGGGGAGAGAGGGGGGAGGGAGGGGGGAGAGAGGGGAGAGAGGGGGGAGGGAGGGGGGAGAGAGGGGGAGAGAGGGGAGAGAGGGGGGAGGGAGGGGGAGGGAGGGAGGGGGGAGAGAGGGGGGAGAGAGGGGGGAGGAGGGGGGAGAGAGGGGGGGGAGAGGGGGGAGAGAGGGGGAGGGAAGGGGGAGAGAGGGGGAGGGAGGGGGAGAGAGGGGGAGGGAGGGGGGAGAGAGGGGAAGAGGGGGAGAGAGGGAGAGAGGGGGGAGGGAGGGGAGAGAGGGGGAGAGAGGGGGAGAGAGGGGGGAGAGAGGGGAGAGAGGGGGGGGAGGGGAGAGAGGGGAGAGAGGGGGGAGGGAGGGGGGAGAGAGGGGAGAGAGGGGAGAGAGGGGGAGGGAGGGGGAGAGAGGGGGGAGGGAAGGGAGGGGGGAGGAGAGGGGGAGGGAGGGGGGAGAGAGGGGGAGAGAGGGAGAGAGAGGGGGGGAGAGGGGGAGAGAGGGGGAGGGAGGGGGGAGAGAGGGGGGGGAGAGGGGGGAGAGAGGGGGAGGGAGGGGGGGAGAGGGGGAGAGAGGGGGAGAGGGGAGTGAGGGGGGAGGGAGGGGGGTGAGAGAGGGGAGGGAGGGGGGAGAGAGGGGGGAGAGGGGGGGAGAGAGAGGGAGGGAGGGGGGAGAGAGGGGGGAGAGGGAGAGAGAGGGGGGGGAGAGGGGGGGAGAGAGGGGGAGGGAGGGGGGAGAGGGGGGGGAGAGTGGGGGAGAGAGGGGGGAGAGAGGGGAGAGAGGGGGGAGGGAGGGGGGAGAGAGAGGGAGGGAGGGGGAGAGAGGGGGGAGAGAGAGGGAGGGAGGGGGGAGAGAGGGGGGAGAGAGGGAGAGAGAGGGGGGGGGAGAGGGGGGAGAGAGGGGGAGGGGTGCAGCAGAGCTACTGGAAACTGGCAGATTGACAGGAATCATCACATGTAATAAAGGCTGTGTGTCCTTGATCTTTTATCCTTCTCTCTCTCTCTTCTCTCTCTCTCTCTCCCTGTCTCTCTCCTGTGTCTCTCTCCCTGTCTCTCTCTCTCTCTCTCTCTCTCTCTCTCTCTCTCTCTCTCTCTCTCAGGGTTCGGTGTGGGCCTTCGTCATCAACTGTTCCATCAGCATGTCCACCCTGTGCCTCCTCATCCTCATCGTGGCTTTCCATTACAAGGACGTACGGGTGAGAGCACACACACACAAACACGCACACACACACACACACACACGCACACACAAAACTAAGCTATGATGACTAAAACAATGACTAAATATGTTGACAATTTCGTGAACAAATAAAAACTAGACTCAAATGTTAGTGACAGGTGGAGAAGAGATCCAGTAGAACTAAGACGCCTGGGTGTCACATGCGTTGTGAACTTGTAGATCTGCTATGTTCAGCACTCAGCTAAGCATAAATCAGGCATTACGGCGCCATCTTGCCAAATATACACGTTAGTCGACTAAATAAACTGTAGATTTAGGCGACTAAATCCTCTGATGTTTAGTCGACCAAAACTGGACTAAAGCTAAACGGTCCATCTTAGTTTCAACTTCATTACTGGAACCTTTAGCCTGTCATTAGAATTTACAATGTTTGCATTTATCAGACACTCTTAATGCAGAGTGACTTACAGTAAACAAGGTAAACGCATACATCACACGCATAGAGACAGTGTTGTGTCTCAGGAAACTAGGATCACAGGTAAACCTTGAAGCTACTGTAGCATCAGTCTAGTATAATAGAAAATAAAACAAGAAGCTGTACATTGAAACTATACAGACTATAGGATGTCAGGTCTAAAAATGAACCTATAGCATCTGTCCATCAGATCACATTTATTAGAATTAGACGCACTTTGCGTGCTCCGCCTCTCCGCGGCCGCCTCTCAGCAACTTTCCCAGAGATTCACCAGCTTACATGGAACTGCAAATATATTCGAGGCAATTCACCCCAATACACTGATGGAAGCTCACCCTAACCCTAAAACCGGAATAAAGTATCACTAAAACGAACACAATCCGCCCAAAACCCACAAAATGTGCACACGGGCTGGGCACACACGCACGCGCGCGATGCGCGTGCGTGCGTGCGCAGGGGGGGGGGGGGGGGGGGGGGGGCCTGATCAGTGTGCCGTGCCTACCGGCCCGGCTTTCAGTTGTTCCGCCACACCATCTGTCTACATAACATGCTATCTACATTATATTTGAACCTTTGCATAAGACTGCAACTCTTCTCACGGTTCAGCAAGTACAGCGTACAGGTGAGTTTATAAGATGCAAATCTTTGAATATATATATATTTTTTTAAAGCAAACATTTGTAACTCAAATCCTTGCTTCATGGGGGGTCCCTGGAACAAAACATTTTCAGATGGGGGTCCGCAGCCAAATACATATTTAAAAATGTTTTATAAATCCTAACAGTATGTTGCTATATCAGTGGTGCTCCAACTTTTCCATGTCAAGGACCCCCAAAATGATATGTAATTGGCCACAGAACACCCATTTCAAAATATGTTGTTCCTGGGACCCTCCCCGAGAAGCACATATTGGAGTTAAAACTGCTATTTTTGAATAGCCAAAGAAATCTAAAATGACACAGATGGCGTTCCTGGTCTTAATGGATGTATTACTGTAAGTTTGATTGATTGATTGATTGAATACTTTATTTAGAAAAGACATAGAAACAGTACATGGAAGTACAATTCACAATACAAGGTCCTCTAAACTGGATCGCTCATAAAAGCACAATGGCTTATTTACAATGAGATCCTCCCACGCACTCACATCATGATGACATTTAAGAAGACATAGAAATATACACTACTATGTAGAACGTCATACAGTCAGCTTACAGGTTACTGGTATGAAAAACAAGAGATATGACAATAAACAGTTCAAGGAGTGGAGGGGGGGGGGGGGTTAAGACTCCTGAAGGTATTTTTTAGGGCAGTTTTGAAAGTGAGTAGGGTTCTACACTCCTTTGGGTAGGGCATTCCACATGTTTGTTGCATACCATGAGAAAGAGCTCATTCCCTTGTTTATGCCAAATCTGGGTTGAACAAGATCTAGGGGGGGGGGGGGGGGGGTTAAGTGGTTAAGGCAGTGGTACTGTACGGTATGATATATTTAGGGACATATCTCTGTTTTTACACTGTAGAGGAGATTAGAAATAACTGGCCTCTAACTTTTTCTAGGTCAACCTCAGGTCCTCTGTGTGTGATGTAAGAAGGGAGTCTGTGTGTGTGTGTGTGTGTGTGTGTGTGTCTGTGTGTGTGTGTGTGTGTGTGTGTGTGTGTGTGTGTGTGTGTGTGTGTGTGTGTGTGTGTGTGTGTGTGTGTGTGTGTCTGTGTCTGTGTCTGTGTGTGTGTGTGTGTGTGTGTGTGTGTGTGTGTGTGTGTGCAGAACAGAGATAAGGTGATGAACATCTAGGGTGGAGCTCAAAACTTAGACAATGTTCACCAGCGTTGGAAGAAGAAAGTACGCAGATGTTTTAACTTTAGGAAAAGTATCAATACCACAAGGTAGAAAAGAAGTAAAAGTCCGCTATTCAAAATATACTTGAATAAAAGTACGAAAGTGTTGGTATAAAAACACAATTACGCAGAATTGTCTCATTTCACAAGTTTTCAAAATCGTATAATAGAAATCCTTTGAAAATAGCAGATCTACAAGATCACAATACGTCACATCGTGAGCTCGTATTGTAGAATGGGTGCTGTGCGGGAATGCTGTAACTTAACACAATTTACAATGTAGGCATTTAGCAGACGCTCTTTATCCAGAGTGACTCACAGTAAACAAGATAAACACATAGTTCATCAAATGCATAGAGACAGTGTAGTGTCTCAGTAATCTAGGATCATAGAACCTAGCATCAGTCTAAACATTATAATATAAAAAAAAATATATAATCTGTACATTAAAACTAGAGATACTGTAGGATGCCAGGTCAACAAATGAACCTAGCATGTGTCTAAATGACATTCTAACCTTTGCATAAGACTGCAAGGTCACCAAGGCTAGGTCAAGCGCTACGGGCTAATAGGTGTAAATCTGAGTCTTCAGACTCTTGAACCTGACTGGTCAGTTCTGTTAACAGGCTTGATGGATGGGTTTAGCGCTACGTTTGACCTATAACCCCCACCAGGTGTGTTATGTTGTGTTGTGTTGTGTTGTGTTGATTGACAGACGCTGGGGTCCATTAGTCAGACTGACAGGCTGAATGCTTCATGGCCCTTAGTGAACGCGGAAGGAAAGCGATGCGGCGACAGAGTGGACCGATAACAGAGCAGTGTAGCTTCTTACAACAGGCTGTCAGGGTTGCGTGCAGCCTTTCTACCCCGGTCTCAGTAGCCTCGCCCTACTGGGCTCTACATTGAGGATGCCAGGTCTACAAATGAACCTGGCATCTGTCTACATAACATGCTGTCTACATTACATTTTAACCTTTGCATAAGCCAGCCTGCAAGGTCTTCAAGGCTAGTGCAAGTGAGAGTCTGCAGCGCTAATGGCAATAGTCCATATTCACACGGCGGCCATTTTGGAATTTAACATTGCGTTGCTGTGGCAACTGGGGTGGCATTTCATTAACTTAATAGCAATATGGCCGCCGTGTGAATATGGTCAATAGGCTCTGTGCACAGCAGCCATATTATCACTTCCTTCACAGGTGTTACCAATGATACTAATGAAGACTCTGTTCCATTTAGTGTAGCACAGTGGTTTCCACGACCCCCCATAACTCTGAGAGTGTGCAAATGGAACCAAATGGACCCATTTGGTTCCATTTGTACACTCTCAGAGTTACACACCCGTATAAGGGGCCATTTGGAAGCCCATGAGGGTCCCTGGACCCCAACTTGAGACCCACTGGTGTAGCAGAGTGTTTCCAGTGAGCCAACATGCACAATATCACCACCCTGACTCTGTTTGACCAGAATGGAACAGAGCCTTCATTAGTATCATTGGTAACAACCTGTGAATGTCTTCACAATATGGCTGATGTGCAGAGCCATATGGGGGCAATAATGTGTTCCTAGTTTGGGAGCCAGAAGGGAGAAGAGTTACACTGGTGCTTTAGCTGTGAAGACAAGACAGCAGCCCAAGCACACATACAGTATAGCTCCATACATTACAAGATGCAATTCAATATTTGACCAGTAGGGGAATCAGTAAGGTTGCCTCTGCGGGCGCAACTTCCGGGTATGTCTTAAAAACATGTAGGAGAGAAGCTATTTAAACGCTTTTTTCAACTCGTTGGATATATTTCATTGCGCGCTAGAAGTTAAAACATCTGAGAGCATTTCAGAAAACCTTTACTTTTTGGATACGATGTGCAGAAAGGGGTAAGAAACATGTAAAGTGGAAAATATTCGAAAATGTCCTGCTCATACGGCACCGACAAACGTGGAACCTCATCTCGGAGCTATACAGCGGAGGGAGAGGTTCTGATTAAAGCTAACATACAGCACAACACAACACACGTTCTCCAGTGTTGTCAGGGTTTACGCTAAAGTAAGTGATTGAGCCATCAGGTCGTTGAGACAGATGAGGAGGAATGCAAAGCAGCAGCAGCATGCAGGGCTGAGCGGTTATCTGTTCTCACTGTGGTGTTATCTGCTCTGCTAACCTGACACATGTCCATGTACACATCTGATCATTTGCATCTGCCAAACTGACTGAGGGCCTCTTTGTTTGGCTGCTGACAGAAACAGACCCAAACAAAACAAACAGTAGGTGTCCAGTAGATCAGACGTGTATTTAGGTCCTGAACCATTCAGTGGTGTAAAGTAACTAAGTACATTCACTCAAGTACTTTACTTAAGTACAGTTTTGAGGTATTTTTTACTTTACCGGAGTATTTCCAATTTTAAGTACTTTTACTTCCACTCCACTACATCTGGGAGGCACATATTGTACTTTTACTCCACTACAATTATTTGAAAACTTTATTTACTAGTTACTTTGTAGATTATTATTACAAAACATACAGTAAGCACTTCAGCCCTGTCCCTGTTTCGGCCATTTGAAAATAGCAGATCTAGAAGCTCACAGTGCGTCGCATTGTATTTGCTTGTAGATCTGCTATTTTGTAAAAGCTTGTGAAATGGGACATTTTGTATAATGACTGGGAGGTACTTTTACTTTTGGTACTTTAGGTACATTTTGATGCCAATACTTTTGTACTTTTACTCAAGTACATTTTTAATACGGGACTTTTACTTGTAACAGAGTGTTTCTGCATTTTTGATACTTTTACTTAGGTAACATATTTGAGTACTTTTTTCCACCACTGAACCATTCAATGCTTTATAAACCATTAGCATTTAGAAATAATTTCTTTGACAGACAGTGTAAGAGGGCTAGAGAGACCAGAACCAGATGGACACCAAAATACCACAGGTTGATCACATTTAGTGTTTGTATTGGTCCCAGTGAATCATTTAGTGTTTGCATTTGTAATGGATATTTTCAGAATACCAACCTGTTCTAAATCAATCTATGTATCTATCTATATTTTGGCCCTAGAATGGTAGCCACACAGCAGGGTTCTTTTCACAGCGTCTGTTCCTGTCATTCAACAATTGATACAAAGGTCTATTTCCACATATGCTCTCTGTCAGCATGTAATTTGTCCTGTGATACTATACATGGTCATTGCTAATTTAACCAGTCAGCTCTATGGTACTGTTACTTAGTATAGCCTGTTTATATTTATCTACATTTAGGGGAGAGATCTATGTGTATAAAAGCTGTAGCATATGACACTTCAGGAGGTGGGTGCCCGTAGGGGCTGCTGGAGCAGGGCAGGAGCCCCTGCTTCTCATTGTTGCTGTATGCTGTCTCTCTGCTGAAATCTTCCTAATAAATGATCTAAAACTTCATCCGAATGGAATATTATTATTCTATAACACATTGGTCCCAGTGAATCATTTAGTGTTTGCATTGGTCCCGTTGGTTACACATCCCTTTTCAATCAAGCGAGTGTGAGTCATTATGAACACACTTCCTTCCTCCCAGAAACTATGTCAATACCGCTTGAACAAATCCACTCAATCAGGCCTGTGGTTTCTTTAAATGAAGGAGAAGATCCCTGAGCCTCAGGACTGGCTTCTTGTACATTTAAATACAGTACCGCCACCCAAGAGCCATGTCAGCAGTGTATCCATGGACGGACAAACACAGTACGATAGGGGTGAGAGACGATATGCGTATAGCTCACGATACGATAACCGTGGTGATATTTGGCCACGATACACCATATCTGTGATACTCGATATACTGCAAGAAATGTAATCAACGATATATCACGATATCTGTGACTGAAAAATAAAAAGAATACCCATAAAAGAAAACTAATCTGGAATTATGCATTTATTCCTAAATCTTTTTATTATTATTATTTGTTTACCAACATTGAGACTGGACGCACAGGTGATGGTTTCATGCAATCAATTCCCAACATGTTGTTTCAGGGTTTCTCTGGTTTCAGTTCATTCAACCTCCTCCTCTTGTGTGTTGGCTAGTGAGGCGCGTCCTAGCGAGACCTGACAGAATGGGTTTCATTTGGTGCCGGCCTGCGCGCGCATACGTCGCCTGTTAAGGGCTCTATAACCAACTGGCCTGGTACAGAGTGGCAGTGGCTCAGGGGTAGAGTGGCTGGTAGAGCGACCGGATGGAAGCCGTGAGGTTCCCAGTTCGATCCCGGGCTCCTCCAGAGTGTTGAAGTGTCCTTGAGCAAGACGCTGAACCCCTAATTGCTCCTGATGAGCAGGGTGGTGCCTTGCATGGTTTCCCCTGCCATCAAGCGGTGTGTGAATGTGTGTGTGAATGGGTGAATGTAATGCACAATCTATGTAAAGCGCTTTGGATAAAAGTGCTATATGCACCATTTACCATGTGCATGCATAGTGCCTCCTCCCAACAGTAAAACACAGACTGTACCTGTCCACAAGAAAGGATGCAAAATAACCCCTCTAAAATGTCTTGTGCAAATTAAATTTACAGATGGAAAATGCTTTCTTTATAATGAGAGTGGCAACTTGCCAGCTTAATTATCGCTGCATCACATTTCCATCAAGTCTTACAACTTTGAAGAAGCGTTGTGTTGTGTATTCATATATTTCATATGATATCACCTGGAGGCATGTTCATAAAAACACAACATGCTTTGTGTTCATATCCATCCCAACATGTGGTATATGTCAGTGGTGTGTTCTAGTTTTTTTTAAAAAATATACTATGATTATTCCCTGCCTCCCACACGCACGGCATGCGCGCGTCTATAATTAATTAAATCTAAAAAATGTGCACGTGTGTGGCCCACAAAAATATTGCATGTGAAAATTTTCCGCGCGCTTGTTTTTGTTGTTGGCGCTGCCTGTCTCACTCTTCCGGGGCTTTACCTGCTGGGGCCAGTGTTGCCATGTCCGCGTATTATAAGCGACTTTGGGCTTGTTTTTCTGTAAAGTTTTCTTGTAAAATGTTGGTCGTTGTGGGTTGCGTTTTTTTGGGGCTTGTTTCTAAAGTGTACTTGCTTAGGCTTGCATCAAAAAATAGCGTAGGTTTTAAGTGCTCATGTGGCCTAAGTTGCTTCTTTTGGGCTTGTTTTCATAGAACTGGTTGCTTATTTCTCTCGCAAAATCTGGCAACACTGGCTGGTGAATGAAATCACAGAAGACTCGTCCCTAAACACACTCGCCCCGGGTCTAATCCGGCGGCCTCTGTCCGCGAAATGAATGGGGGCGAGTGTGTTTTGGGGCGAGCGTTCCGGTTACCACCGGAACGCTCGCCCAGAATCGTTTTTTTTTACTCTCTCTCGCTTTGCTGCCTGAGCCCTGAGCAGCACAGTGCACGTTAACGCCAGTCAGTCAGCGCCGTCAGTTAGCGTATCAGCGTCTCAGATACGCTGTTTTGAACAGTTTTTGGAGGTGTACGGTGGCGACGAAAAAAAATCTCAAGGTGTACGACGTACACAGCATCTGACGGTAGAACCCACCACTGGTATATGTTCATGAAAGCACACAACACGCTTTGTGAGGGACAGTCATCCTCACAGCACAAGGACATCATATGATGATACAAACATGTACGTCTGATGAAGTACATGAAAAGAGATCACCAGAAAAACACAAACTAGACAATTTGTTCATTACATCAAAGACACAATTCTCCATCTGCATCCATTTGTAGCTGTTATACAGTCCTCATACAGTATTCATATATCCATCTATCTTTTATTTTATTTTAGATATTTTCTTGGGCGGGGTTTCTGCCTTTATTTGTAGTGTAGTAGAGATGGACAGGACACGGGATGGGGAGAGACATGCAGCAAAGACTGTCGGGAACGGGACTCGAACTCGCGGTGCGCTGTCAGGCGACTGGTGAGCCAGCGGTCCGGGCCTCCATCTATCTTTTATACAAGTCCTACGTTTTATTCAATCACTCAATGTATTATCATGTCCTCAAACACATGATCAGAATCATTAAATACAAAGTAGCTTCAATTACAAGTAACTTGTAATGTATCTAGTTTAAATGTAACCAAATACCTTTACTAAGTAACTTGTAGTGTATCTAGTTTAAATGTAACTAAATACCTTTACTAAGTCACTTGTAGTGTATCTAGTTTAAATGTAACTAAATACCTTTACTAAGTAACTTGCAGTGTATCTAGTTACGTATTTTGAAAGAGAGCTTTTAGTGTTGCTCAGTTCCTTTTGTATATGTCAGTAGCTTAGCTAGCTATTTATTTTTAAATCACTTCCCCAACTCTGATCATTGTTAGATCAGTTCTCAAACATGTCAAGGATCCCCAAAATGTATATTGTTTTGGTAACCAACTACACCTGGAGGTATCAAAGCTGGTCTACAAGAGACACCACAACATTGGGATACCCATGTACCTGTCAAAATACTTCATAAACGTAAATGAAGTCCACAATCATAACACCAAAGGCAGCTCCACTGATCATGTTCAACCCAGATTTGGCACAAACAAGGGAATTAACTTGTGCTCATGCTACGCAACTAAAATGTGGAATGCCCTACCAAAAGGAGTAGGAGTGTAAAACCCTACTCACTTTGTGTGTGTGTGTGTGTGTGTGTGTGTGTGTGTGTGTGTGTGTGTGTGTGTGTGTGTGTGTGTGCGTGTGTGTGTGTGTGTGTGTGTGTGTGGGGTCTTACAGCTCTTCGTCATCGATCACAACCAGGTGGACTGGCGCATCGCCATGACCCGCCACAGGCTGCTGGGCATCTGTGTGGAGCTGCTGGTGTGTGCCATCCACCCTGTGGGCACCTACTGGGAGCTGGGCACCCTGCCCCATGTCCCCAAGCAGGTACTGGCATCACAGTCATTATACAGTACAACTACAGTACAGTCATATATGATTATTGATACCACTTATTGTCTGCCATTTCTTTGTATATAAGTTATTTGTCCTGTTTTATTTAATGCAATTTTTGCAAATCATGTAATTAACATTTTTACATTCCATTAATCACAATTATTTGTATGACATTTAGGGCCCTATGGCTTATGCCTAATCTTATTAAGCATTTTTTATTATAAAAAAAAAAACATTTTCAAAATAGCCGATCTACGAGCTTGTAGATCCTCCTTGGTCTTGTTGGACAAACCAAACATAACACTGCACTGGACATAAAAACTATAAAACTAAAAGCAGTTCACAGCATAAATAAACATAAATTAAACAAGCAACAGTGCTATTCTGCAATATTTTCTAAAAGCCAGTGTTAATTGTGACAGCACATTTTTATTTAGTCTTCTGATTGAAATTCCATTTAGTTTTTGTCATTTTAGTGTTTGACATTTTTTACTTTTAGTCCAGTTTTAGTCGACCAAATTAAAGATTTTAGACTAAATATAATATTTTAGTCTACAAAATCTACAGTTGATTTAGTCGACAAATACGTATTTTGACCGTGATGGCGTCGTAATGGCTGATTTATACTTGGCTGCATGCCGAAAATAGCCGATCTACACGCTTGTAGATCGGCTATTTTCGGAGCACGACACCTGAGCACAACCAAGCATAAAATGTCCCGTCTGAGTTCTACTGGATCTCTTCTCCACTAGATCCCTCACTAACATTTTAGTCTAGTTTTTATTCGTTGACAAAATTGTCATCATAGCTTAGTTTTTATTTAGTTTTCATCAGTGGGAAAAAGGTAGTCGACAAAAAGATTCCGCCATAGTTTTAGTCATTAGGTTTTCAACCCTTTTCATATCAAGGTCCATTTTTTATTGGGCATTTGAGCCACAGAACCACCATGTGATGAGACTCAGACTCTCAGACCCAACACTTAGAATGTTTTGTTATCGTTGGATAAGATTTTGTCCATAATTCCAGCCATGCTGTATTTATTGATGTGGTGCCAATTTCTTTAATGAAGTAATGCAGATGTTTAACAATAATTTAACTCTTGAGAGCGTCAAATGAAACGAAACGGACCCGTAAATCCGCAATCATTTGAACCCCTTTATCCATTTTATACTTTGGGCTATTCAGAAATAGCAGATCCACAAGCTCATAGGCGCTATGAGCTTGTAGATCTGCTATTCTTCTCTGCTCTAGATCTTTGAATGTACTGTATATTGTTTAAAGCAAACATTTGTATCTCAAATCTTTGCTTCTGGGGGGGTCCCTGGAACAAAATGTTTGGAGATGGGGGGTCCGCGGCCAAATACATACCATTTTGGGGGGGGGGGGGGTTCTTGACATGAAAAAGTTTGAGAACCACTACCCTAAGGGGTCTCGGAGTCAGACCCCCTTGTTAAAGACCCCAACTGTTGTAAAAAAAAAGCCCATAATTTTACCTTTTTTTTTCCCACACAGCCCTACCCAGCGGAGGAGTCCAACGGTTCCTCCTCCTGGCCGTCGGCGTCGGGGGGGCCCCTGAGGGCCCCTCCCCCCCCTCTGTGCGTGTCCCCTCGCCACGGCCAGGCCCTGGTGGAGGTGGAGCTGCTGCTGTCCCTCCTGATGTTCCTCCGCCTGTACCTGGTGCACCGCGCCATCCTGCTGCACAGCAAGGTGCTCCTCAGCGCCTCCTACAGGAGCATCGGCTCGCTCAACAACATCAACTTCACGTTCCGCTTCGTGCTCAAGGTGCTGATGAACAAGTACCCCGCCCGCACGCTCACCGCCTTCATCCTGGGCTTCTGGCTCACCGCCTCCTGGATGCTCACGCTGTGCGAGAGGTATCGTAACCGCGTCGTTTACTTTGCTTTGCTTTGTGCTTCGTCGTTTAACCATTTAAGACCCTGAATTAAAGCATCTGTGTCATTTTTAAGATTTCTTTGGGCTATTCCAAAAAAATAGCAGATCTGCAAGCTTGTAGATCTGCAATTTTTTGAAAAATCGTGAACATTTGTGCAAATCTTTGAATATATATATATATTTTTTTAAAGCGAACATTTGTAACTCAAATCTTTGCTTCTGGGGGGTCCCTGGAACTGGATATTTTGAGATTTTTTTTTATATCATTTTGGGGGTCCTTGACATGAAAAAGTTTGAGAACCACTGATATAGAAACATACGTTTTTCAGAAAACTGTTAGGATTTAGAAGAAATTTGTAGAATCGGCCTCAGGTCTTAATGGGTTAATGAAAGTTAAATGTCCTTTTCATAATATTGAAGTATATTATACAGTATATAATTACTTTTAAAAAATTGTCTTTTTCTTTTTCTTTATATATTGAAATGAATTCTACCATGTTGGCCGTGATGCAAACCAGTCTGTTTAGAACACTACGTACTGTACACTAACTATATCTGAAGAATTCAAATCATACCTTATCATCATCATGTATTTATCTTCTACACACATAACAGTACAATACGTACAGTACACCATACAATTTTGTACAAGTACAATTTTGAGGTATTGTTTACTTTACTGGAGTATTTCCATTTTCAGTACTTCTACTTCTACTCCACTACATCTCAGAGGCAAATATTGCACTTTTACTCCACTACAATTATTTGAAAATGTTAGTTTCTAGTTACCCGATCTACAAGCTCACAATGTGTCGCGGTGCGACGCATTGTGAGCTTGTAGATCTACTATTTTCAAATACATTTGAAAGCTTGTGAAATGGGACATTTTGCACAATGAGTACTTTCTACATTTTGATGCCGATATGTTTTTTTTTTTATTTAATTCCGGTCTTTTACTTTTTTTTTTTTTTTTATTGCAGTATTGATACTTTTACTTAAGTAAAAAATGTGATGACCTTTTCCATCACTGCACACGGTACCCATACTGCGTACAGTACACACGTACAATAATACAGCACATACTGCCGAACCAGTTGGAGACATAAGTCTTGGCAGCCTTCACATTCCGCCTCAAATGTTTGATGGTCAATTTGACTTTCCTATTTGGGAAAAGCCTATTTCTAATCACAGATCCAATGATAATCCTTTGCTGTGTGAGCGACTCCAGCACGAAGCACGCTCTCTTCAACATCCACTCCACTCAAAGGCAAACGTTTATTTACACAAAGCACGTCTTAAAACAACCTGCGGTCGACCCAGAGTGCGGTACGGGTCAACGATCAAATCAAGAAACCAACGGATTACATTAGCAAACACGAGAAAGGAAAACATTACACAAATGAAATGCAGAGAAAGAGACAAGGGGGTTTACTGTTGTTACAACGACATATGCACGTAAAATGCCAGGATGTCAAGCTCAGCTAGAGTTAAGAGTCCAGGGAGAAAACGTGAGCTTCAATCACAGATCTCTGCATGTTGCATCGTTGGGGTCACTGGTTGATTTGACCTCTCAGTGTGGGAGGTCCTGGCCCGTCAGTCTGGCATGTTTTCATCTGCTCAAGGAGCTGATGAACAAACTCACCGCGGACAATTAATGTTCTCAGGCTGATTTCAGTCATGGACTTCCATAGAACAGTATAGTGGTTCTCAAAGTGGAGTCCGGGGATAATTATGGTATAGTTAATATATTTTACTTTGACAAGCAAAACAAAGCTCATAGCTCATCATCTTGAAAATCTTTTAACACAAATCTTTGCTTCTGGGGGTCCTTGGCACAATGAATGAAAAGGTTTTCCATTGTAAAAAACTTTAGTTTTCTCAACAAAAAAAAAGAGGATGAGACTTGGTTGTGTGCTGGTGTCAGTACTGTACTGTATTTACAAGCTGTATTAATGCTAAAGTCAAGCAAAGTTATTTGAAGATTAAAGAGTATGTGAATTGGTCTTACATAAAACCCTAATGGTCTTGGATGTTTCATAGAAGCAAATGGTTTAATCCTCAATCTGTGAATTATTTTAACTGGTTGACTGTGTTTAGAACAGCAACATAGGGCCACGGTGGCGCAGTCGGTAGCGCTGTCCCCTCACAGCTAGAAGGTCCTGGGTTCGATTCCCGCCGGGGACGCTGTGGGCGCTGGGGGCGTGTCTTCTCCTCCGCGTCATCAGCGCACATACCCTAGGTGGGGTTGGCGAAAGAGCCCACTCTGTGTGGAGTTTGCATGTTCTCCCCGTGTCTCCTAGGGTAGTTAATACCCTCACAAAAACATGTAGTAATCCTGGTCGCTATACCGCCTCCCCCATGACAGCCGGGGCGCCTGATGGAGGGGAAGGGAACTGGTTGGAATAACGTGTTCCTTCCACGCGCTACGTCCTACCGGGGAAACTCCCCCCTGTCAGGTGACAAGAAGGTCAGTTGGCTCTCATGTATTGAAGCTCGGCCCTGGCCTCCCAGGCTGTGGGGGACTGGTGTAGCGCTGGTGTAGGGCTGGTGTAGCGCCCAGGATCACTTAGGAAATTGGCACCGGGTGAAAAAAATGGGTTACAAAAATCGCGGGATAAAAATTTAGTAAAAATAGAACAGCAAGAACATTACATAGACCCCTTAACAGACGACGTCACACTGGCTCCAAACGTCATACTGGCTCCAAATGAACCCATTCTGTCAGGTCTCGCTAGGGCCGTCTCACTAGTCAACACACAAGAGGGGGTCAGGGTGCGCTCCAAAACAACAGGTTGAGAATTGATTGCATGAAACAATCACCTGTGCAACCAAACATAAAATAACGTTCTACTGGATGGATCTCTTCTCCACTCGTCCCTCACTAACATTTTAGTCAAGGTATTTGACATTTTTCGTCATAGTTTTAGTTGACGAAATCCACACACACACACACACACACACACACACACACACACACACACACACACACACACACACACACAGTCACACGCACGCGCACGGGCGCGCGCACACACACACACACACGCACGCGCGCGCGCGCACGCACACACACACACACACACACAGACACGCACACGCACACGCACACAGTCTCACACACACACACACACACACACACACACACACACACACACACACACACACACACACACACACACACAGTCACACACACACACACACACACACACACACACACACACACACACACACACACACACACACACACACACACACAGTCTCACACACACACACACACACACACACACACACACACACACACACACACACACACACACACACACACGCACACAGTCACACACACACACACACACACACACACACACACACACACACACACACACACACACACACACACACACACACACACACACGCACAGTCACACACACACACACACACACACACACACACACACACAGAGGTTGTCTGGCATTCCCAGCCGTGTATCCAGAGCCCTCACCAGTCAGTCGGTCAGTCAGCCACACAGAGAGGTTGTTTGTTCAGTGGAGCCCCTGATAAGGCCTGTGTGTGTCATTGTGTTATTGACGCAGCGAGAACAACAGCTAACCTTTACTGCTGCTACGCGATAAGAAATCTCTTGACATTTGACTGTCGCCCTTCGCCCGCTGTTCTTAAATGCACTGATATTCTCACGTGCTTTAACTACCTCCTGGCCTCAGGCCAACCCGGTCGGGTCGTTAAATTATTACAATTTACCATTTAGGCATTTAGCAGACGCTCTCTATCCCGGGTGACTTACACTAAACAAGGTAAATACATACATAGAATGCAGAGAGACAGTGCAGTGCCTCAGTTATCTAGGATCATAGGTACATTCCTACCTAGCATCAGTCTAAACAGCATAATATCAACAAATACATAATCTTTACATTGAAACTACCTTATACAAACGATAGGATGCCAGGACAACTAATTAACCTGACACGTGTCTAAATAACATGCTATCCAAATCACAAATTATTAGACTATCTTTACAATGGGTTTCTTGAAAATCTTGGATAAACAGCAAATTAAGGTGTACCATCATTGCAAACTTTCACTTGTAGATCAGCTATTTTACGGCAAAGAGATTTGGTGTAGAGGGAAATGCTGGTGGACCTTGTCTATAGAGCCCTGGTGGACCCCAGTCAACCAAGTATATAGGGTTTAAGAGGTTAAATAAATATAAGATTATACGTTTTGTATTTTCATTACAGTATGTGAAGCTTAATGGTGCTTGCACCTCAGCCTGTATGAACATACATGAGATAGCAGAGCAGCTTCAAGATGGTGAAGTTTAATTCCGTGAAACGTCTTTTGTTCAGACAGCTTTTACTGTGAAAGGAGTCCTGGAAGTTGCTGCCTGATCACTTAACGTTCTCTGTAGTGTTGATTTCGTCGACCAAAACTATGACGAAAAAATGTTGTCGACTACCTTTTTGCACTGATGAAAATAAAAACTAAAGAAAAATTAAGCTACGACGACTAAAACTAAGACTAAATATAATGACAATTATCAGCAAATAAAAACTAGACTAAAAGGTTAGTGAGGGACTAGTGGAGAAGAGATCCAGTAGAACTAAGGGCGGATTCAGACTATGGTCCCGACTGCGCACCCCGGACCACTTGGGTTGGTGTGAACGTTGCGTATCGTTCCCTGGAACGGATCACCGTACCGTACCCCAGACCGCCTCCGGAGGTAGTCTCGGATCCGGATCATGCGTACTCGGGTACGGAACGATGCAATGTGAAGGCATCCGTACCAACAAAAGGAAGTGGACTTCTAATCATATATGCTGTATATATTTGTATAATGACATATTATTTTAGCTGGGTTATAGATTCTCATAGTTCTACTTGAATGTTGACAAGAAATAATAATCCCGCTAGTGTTTGAGTAGCGCGAGCCGTGAAAAAACATAAACAAAAAAACACATGTGTAGCGTAACCCTGCCTCTAGGATGAATATACCAAGGATTAGTCCGTGACGTCAATGCTAAAATACCAAGGGTGCGTCAGTGACGTCACTATCATGTTGATAATAACCATAGAGTTACAGAGACGACGTTACATTTTGAGGTTTCGAAGACCAACGTCCAACGCACACACTGCTTTGGTTGTGTATTGTTGTTCAGTTATCATTATAACTCAAGACAACCTCAGGAACACAGTCAAACTTTATTATTCACTCTAAATTCTGTGTGACTCTTCTTCTGTGAATGACATTCTCTATCTCCCAAAGCCCCATAGTCAACAGCGCCCCCATGAGGCACATATTTACCATTACTGTTGAAAGATCTGTTCTCGGGTACGGAAGAATATTGGCCAATGTGAATGCATGCCAGCTGGGAGAGGCCAATGGTACTCGGGAACGGTTCGAATCAATCGGACCCAGTCTGAATCCGCCCTAAGACAAGCTATTTTATGCTTGGTTGCGCTCGGGTGTTACGCTCTGAAAATAGCAGATCTACAAGCTCACATCTTCACTCACTAGATCGGCTATTTTCAGCATGCAACCAAGTGTAAAATCAACTGTAGATTTAGTCGACTAAAACAAGACAAAAAAAATTCAGATGACTAAAATATGACTGAAACTAAATGGAATTTTATTGAAAAGACTATGACTAAAACTAAATAAAAATGTGCTGTCAGAATCAACACTGGTTCTCTGTGGTCCATAAACAAGTCCCCGAGGACTTTTTTGTGTCATCCTTTTAGCCCAAATGTACGACTGTACTCGTGCTGTTTGCATTTCTGTCTAATAAAGTATTCAATCGATCAATCAATGAACACGTTCAAACATCTCTAGACAAACAACAGTACAATAAACAACAATACAAAAAGGTACATGTAAAAAATATGCTCTTCAATTCTGTCAGGACAACTCAAGAACGGATGAGATATTTTTACTGAATATGAAATGAGCAATATATATTTATTATGGTTTGGCGAAGCATTGGATCTGCTTTTAGGCGCTCTGATAAAGCTCATCTCCCAACCATAGGGACTCCCAATCTCCCGTACATAAACATCCAAAACCACAGGTGGTGGCTGGGGTGGTGGAGGGTGAGCAGCAATTTTAGCAAGACGCAATGATAGCAGTGACAGCAGCAACAGTACAGTGTGTGAGCAGCAAAAGCAAGCGGGATGAGAAGGGCAAACTTCCAGCTTAAAGGAGCTACACCATGAATTTTTATTTTATTTTTTATATTTAATATCATATGGTGTATGTCCCTCAAACCTTTTTCAAAAGGTTTGAGCCTAAATCATCACTCAGATATACTCATCCCAAGTCAATTGTGTCTGTTAATAAAAAAAAATATTAAAAAAAAATATTTTAAAAAAATTGAAAAATTCTGCATAAAAAGAAGCATCTAAGAAAAATACAAAATAAAAAAAAAACACTTTGAACATTTTTGAACAATTCCACCAAGTGTTTGAGGTGCCTGTTTCACCCACTTCCGGGGGGCGGAGCCAAAATCAGAGCCCGAAGTATTTGTTCGTAGACCCCCACTTAGGGGGGGTAGAAAAAGTTTCGGAGCGATTCGGGCACTTTTCATTTAACATTGGGTTTGCCATCAATAATGTTTGTGACCTCATAAACATTTCTGGAAATCCATGAAATGAGAAGGAATGACTGAATTAAAAAAAAAACATTTTTTGGGGTACAAGAGACACTGGGGACCCCAAAAAATACAAAAAAAACAAGAAAAAAGTGATTTTCATGGTGTAGACCCTTTAAATAGAGCGGTCTGAGAATGAAATGCATTGCATAACTGTCATACACCGTCCCTATCAAACAAACCTTAACAACAACAACAACAACAACGATGCTCTCTATCGCCCCCTGCAGGCAGACGGCAGAGACCACCAGGAACATGGACACGGCGCTGTGGCTGATTGCCATCACCTTCCTAACGGTGGGCTACGGGGACGTGTCCCCCCAGACCAGCTGTGGCAAGACGGTCTGCCTCTTCACCGGAGTCATGGTGGGTTGCACTGCTTTTCGTTTGGTTTCATATCCTTTTTATTCTATTACTGTGGGTTACGGTGACGTGTCCCCAGTGGCGTGCACAGACATTTTGAGGGGCAGGTGCTCAAGTAAATTATACTTTTTTTTGTTTACTTGGTCTGCTCTTTTTTCCCTCTACACCTATACCTCTTTGCCAAAAATAGCCGATCTACAAGCCCACAACGCCTCGCAGCGCGAGGCGTTGTGAGCTTGTAGATCTGCTATTTTTGGCTAAAGTTCTCCTCAGAAAAGGGATGTTAGGTTTCGAGTGGTTATGGTAAAAAGAAAAATCATGTCACATAAAGATTTGGCGGACCCCCTGTAGTAACTCTGAGGACCCCCTAGAGGTCCCGGACCCCCTGTTGAAGACCCCTGCTGTAAACTTTTTTCAAAAGGGCACTTCTGGTCAAGAGGGCAAAGGGCAGGTGCTCTAGCACCACGTAGAGTCTATCTGTGCACGTCCCTGCGTGTCCCCCAGACAGGCTGTGGACAAATGCAATGAGTTGTACTGGTACTTTAGCTCCCATACAGATACAGCATCACATCATGAACGCAGCATGCCATTTCCGTGAAATGTTGCACACACATTCACACTGGCGAGGGAGAAATGCCACTTGAAATTTTTCAAATCAGCCTCATGGTGGCGCTATAAAAGGCTGATTTGTGTTTTTACCTAGAACTGCAGCATGTAAAACGCTGCACGCACACCCCCCTAGAGGCCAAGGAAAAACCTCTGCCCTGCATTTTTCACATCTGCCTTTTAGAGCGCCACCAGGAGGCTGACTTTTGTAAAACAATTTTTTTTGCTTTTACTCCTTCAGATTCTGTCCAACAATCACGCAATTCGCCACACAGTGTCTATAGTCGCATGCGGTCAAGACGCATGTGTCTGATATTTCATATTCCATCCTAATTGGCTAATATTGGCCTCCAAAGTTTCCAGGATAGGTCAGTTTTGAACAAAATGCCTCAAATTATGAACGCAGCGTGCAATTTTCGTGAACCTTTGCACACAGATTCCCAGCAGGCAGAGGAAGAAATGCCACCCTTTTCACATTGGCCTGTTATAGCGCCACCAGCAGGTGTAATTTAGCAAAACACGTTCAATGCAGTATCCGATTGCTGTGAAAGGCCTAAGAAGAAATGGAACCCTTTTCACATTGGCCTATTATAGCTATTGGCCTATTATAGCTATTGGCCTATTATAGCTATTGGCCTATTATACACACTTTTTCTAGTTTATTATGTATTTGGCCGTTTTATTTTTTCCCCCATCTGAAACTATTTTGCGCCAGGGCCAATATGTTGTACCACCCCGCTTTGAGAACCATTGTTCTAACTAATACAAATAATTTAGATTAAAAAAGTAATCGAAAGCAGGTAGTATAGTTAAAGGTTTTTCACGTCCCTGGGTCTATAACGTGGTTTATAACGTGGTCCCTGGATCTATAACGTGGTTGAAATGGAGTTTGAAGTTGAACGGGCCGTTTTCACTTGTTCTGAACAGAAGAGAAAACACCTGCTTCTTCCCTTCTCCAACACGACCTTGACCAGAGAAGGAACATTTTGTTTTTTAATGAGCTGTAATGAGCTGTTACGTGTCTTATTATATTTTATGTTATTTTCCATCTTTCTTTAAACAAACTATGAATCATCTCTGTGGGGTGGAAACCTCATATGTTCCAAAAAATGTTACTTTTCTAGGATTCAAATTCAAAAGCAGCAATTCAATCCTCAAGCTCAAAACGTGTCACAATCGCGCCGCGTTTTGAGCTTGTAGATCTGCTTCTTGTGATGCTTGTGTGCGTGACGCTGTAGTATCAAGTAGGACGTTAATTCATGAAGAAATACAAAGATATGGAGATAAGAGGTTTCTGCCCGACAGCATCCTTTCAATGACACATTAAATATACGGCGTTCTTTTCCTGCACAGTTTTTAATGAACCGACTCATCCTTGACCGTCTGTCTAAAACGACACATGAAATATATAACCTTCTTCCCTCTCATTTCTCTCATAAGTCATAAAACATTTGATGGTCTACTTTCGGTGAGGGATCATGTTTTCTCTCCCTTTCCAACAAGCTGCACGGCCTTCACATGATGAGGATGAATGGGGTTTAATGTGTACCGTTGGCTCGCTGTTCAGACATGTGATCAGTGTTACAGAACACATGGGTTCTCAGGTTCTCACCATGGGCTCATGGGCTCATGGGCTCCGGGGATGAGATCAGTGGAGCTGATCAAATAATTGGTATCCCGACGTGAACATGTATATTTTCTGTTTTTTTTTAAGAGATGGAGGGATGGGGAGACCTCTGTTAAGTTGTGTCAAGGAGTCCCTGAGCAAGACACTTAGAGGAGAATTTCGCCCGCCAGTTTTCCTACCTTTCTTATTATGTTATCATATCATAGGACGAGTTGGTGCAGTACAGACATTTCATAACTCCATAACGGATCTGCCGCAGTTAAAAACCCGCGCCTATGGTCCTTGCTCTAAATCGCATATTTTAATAGCTTTTTTCCCCTTTTTTTTCTGATCTGATGTTAATAGCGTTACAGCACTATGCAACGTGTCAGTCTTGAATGCGTTCAACCGTAAGTCGAGCTTTTGCGACACTTCCGGCACCCGACCGAAATTGTCCTTTAACCCCTAACTGCCACCCGCCTAACCCCCCCCAATCCACATACATATTAATTTGGCATAATCTTTGAGAACCACTGACTTGCAGCACCTTCTACAAACTGAGGGTTTTCTAGCACAGCTGGCGTTCCAACACACAGAGCAGAGGGTGAAGCTATAGGTAACACTCATGGAGGAAAGGGAGTCGTGGTGAAAAGCAGAAAGCAGCCTGGACGGAGAGGTTGTGTATAGGTAACACTCATGGAGGAAAGGGAGTCGTGGTGAAAAGCAGAAAGCAGCCTGCATGGAGAGGTTGTGTATAGGTAACACTCATGGAGGAAAGGGAGTCGTGGTGAAAAGCAGAAAGCAGCCTGCATGGAGAGGTTGTGTATAGGTAACACTCATGGAGGAAAGGGGGTCGTGGTGAAAAGCAGAAAGCAGCCTGCATGGAGAGGTTGTGTATAGGTAACACTCATGGAGGAAAGGGGGTCGTGGTGAAAAGCAGAAAGCAGCCTGGACGGAGAGGTTGTGTATAGGTAACACTCATGGAGGAAAGGGAGTCGTGGTGAAAAGCAGAAAGCAGCCTGGATGGAGAGGTTGTGTATAGGTAACACTCATGGAGGAAAGGGGGTCGTGGTGAAAAGCAGAAAGCAGCCTGGATGGAGAGGTTGTGTATAGGTAACACTCATGGAGGAAAGGGAGTCGTGGTGAAAAGCAGAAAGCAGCCTGCATGGAGAGGTTGTGTATAGGTAACACTCATGGAGGAAAGGGAGTCGTGGTGAAAAGCAGAAAGCAGCCTGCATGGAGAGGTTGTGTATAGGTAACACTCATGGAGGAAAGGGAGTCGTGGTGAAAAGCAGAAAGCAGCCTGCATGGAGAGGTTGTGTATAGGTAACACTCATGGAGGAAAGGGAGTCGTGGTGAAAAGCAGAAAGCAGCCTGCATGGAGAGGTTGTGTATAGGTAACACTCATGGAGGAAAGGGAGTCGTGGTGAAAAGCAGAAAGCAGCCTGCATGGAGAGGAGGCCGGGACCTGGCTGCTCGCCCAACATCCTCCACTCCATGCTACGTTCATACTGGCAGCTACAGAGAGATATTAGGCTACCATGCTTTTTTCAATGGAAGCCAGAGACATGAAGATATAAAGATACATGAAGACGCTTGTATCTGCTACAAAGCTACAACAGCTACGAAGCTACAAAAAAGTTGAGATACAAAGATACAAATATGCTGTGAATCTGTCAGTGTGAATGCAGCATCAGAGCTCGGAACAGTCTCTGTTCCGAGCTCTGTTCTCCCTCTCTCTCTCTCTCTCTCTCTCTCTCTCTCTCTCTCTCTCTCTCTCTCTCTCCCTCCTTGTTTTTATAAGCTTTTCCCGTTTTCAGGGGAAAACTTTCCACCAGATCCATTTTTAGGTGCTTTATAGCGGTTGGCATCGCTGCGTGGTGAGGGCGCGCTGCATGGTGAGGGCGTGCTGCATGGTGAGGGCGTGCTGCGTGGTGAGGGCGTGCTGCATGGTGAGGGCGTGGTGCGTGGTGAGGGCGTGGTGCGTGGTGAGGGCGTGGTGCGTGGTGAGGGCGTGGTGCGTGGTGAGGGCGTGGTGCATGGTGAGGGCGTGGTGCATGGTGAGGGCGTGCTGCGTGGTGAGGGCGTGGTGCGTGGTGAGGGCGTGGTGCATGGTGAGGGCGTGCTGCGTGGTGAGGGCGTGGTGCATGGTGAGGGCGTGGTGAGGGCGTGCTGCGTGGTGAGGGCGTGCTGCGTGGTGAGGGCGTGCTGCGTGGTGAGGGCGTGCTGCGTGGTGAGGGCGTGGTGCATGGTGAGGGCGTGGTGAGGGCGTGCTGCGTGGTGAGGGCGTGCTGCGTGGTGAGGGCGTGCTGCGTGGTGAGGTCGTGGTGCGTGGTGAGGGCGTGCTGCTTGGTGAGGGCGTGGTGAGGGCGTGGTGCGTGGTGAGGGCGTGGTGCGTGGTGAGGGCGTGGTGCGTGGTGAGGGCGTGGTGCGTGGTGAGGGCGTGGTGCGTGGTGAGGGCGTGGTGCGTGGTGAGGTCGTGGTGCGTGGTGAGGGCGTGCTGTGTGGTGAGGGCTTGGTGCGTGGTGAGGGCGTGCTGTGTGGTGAGGGCTTGGTGCGTGGTGAGGGCGTGGTGCGTGGTGAGGGCGTGGTGCGTGGTGAGGGCGTGGTGCGTGGTGAGGTCGTGGTGCGTGGTGAGGGCGTGCTGCGTGGTGAGGTCGTGCTGCGTGGTGAGGGCGTGCTGCGTGGTGAGGGCGTGCTGTGTGGTGAGGGCTTGGTGCGTGGTGAGGGCGTGGTGCGTGGTGAGGGCGTGGTGCGTGGTGAGGGCGTGGTGCGTGGTGAGGTCGTGGTGCGTGGTGAGGGCGTGCTGCGTGGTGAGGTCGTGCTGCGTGGTGAGGGCGTGCTGCGTGGTGAGGGCGTGCTGTGTGGTGAGGGCTTGGTGCGTGGTGAGGGCGTGGTGCGTGGTGAGGGCGTGGTGCGTGGTGAGGGCGTGGTGCGTGGTGAGGTCGTGGTGCGTGGTGAGGGCGTGCTGCGTGGTGAGGTCGTGCTGCGTGGTGAGGGCGTGCTGCGTGGTGAGGGCGTGCTGTGTGGTGAGGGCTTGGTGCGTGGTGAGGGCGTGGTGCGTGGTGAGGGCGTGGTGCGTGGTGAGGGCGTGGTGCGTGGTGAGGTCGTGGTGCGTGGTGAGGGCGTGCTGCGTGGTGAGGTCGTGCTGCGTGGTGAGGGCGTGCTGTGTGGTGAGGGCTTGGTGCGTGGTGAGGGCGTGCTGTGTGGTGAGGGCGTGGTGCGTGGTGAGGGCTTGGTGCATGGTGAGGGCGTGGTGCGTGGTGAGGGCGTGGTGCGTGGTGAGGGCGTGGTGCGTGGTGAGGTCGTGGTGCGTGGTGAGGGCGTGCTGCGTGGTGAGGTCGTGCTGCGTGGTGAGGGCGTGCTGTGTGGTGAGGGCTTGGTGCGTGGTGAGGGCGTGCTGTGTGGTGAGGGCGTGGTGCGTGGTGAGGGCGTGCTGTGTGGTGAGGGCTTGGTGCATGGTGAGGGCGTGGTGCGTGGTGAGGGCGTGGTGCGTGGTGAGGGCGTGGTGCGTGGTGAGGGCGTGCTGCGTGGTGAGGGCGTGCTGTGTGGTGAGGTCGTGGTGTGTGGTGAGGTCGTGGTGTGTGGTGAGGTCGTGGTGCGTGGTGAGGGCGTGGTGAGGGCGTGCTGCGTGGTGAGGGCGTGGTGCGTGGTGAGGGCGTGGTGAGGGCGTGGTGCGTGGTGAGGGCGTGCTGCATGGTGAGGGTGTGCTGCATGGTGAGGGCGTGGTGCGTGGTGAGGGCGTGCTGCGTGGTGAGGGCGTGCTGCGTGGTGAGGGCGTGGTGCCAACCTGGAAAAAGAAGACTTTTCCTACTTCCTACTGGGTGGTGATGCTCTCACACCTGGATACTGACCCACTGATATTATATCACTGTGCTTCAAAGACCCCATAACTTACAGACCTGTAAGGGTCCATTTAGAACCTCTTCAAGGAACCCTGAGGGTCCCTGGACCACACTTTGAGAACCACTGTTATATATTGGTCATTTTTTCACTTTATTTTTTCAAATCGGTATCAATAACAATGCAGATGATTTATAACCACTTTCAAACTTGACTCGACTTTATTAGGATCTATTTTAGCCAAAAAATATTCTTCCAAGAGTCCTGAGTAAAAAAATATGACAATACAAACATTAACACATTAGAATACAGTACATACACACACAAACACACACACACACACACACCCACACCCACACGCACACGCACACACACTACATACATACTATCCCAATTAGGCCCAATGACCATTCAACCTGTTTTGATCATTTTCAATCTAAATGACGATTTTCACAATATTAAAAAAAAAAGTTTTTCTCTTTTAAATGGCCGTTCACAACGCATTGGTCCATGACTTCCCCAAATCTGGGGTCGGCAGCGGACCCGTTAAAACTGCCGGGCCAGGGCCTCTACACCTGCAGCACTGGTGGAACAAAGTACATACAAACTGAAGTCCTGTTCCAGCTAGGGGGGGGGGGGGGGGTCTGGTGTAAGGGTGGCGGGCTAGCCTAACGGAGGGTGGAGGGTGGGGTTCATATCCTATGTGAGGGTGTGGACGGATCTGAGGACAGATATCTCAGCTCCCAGATTTCCCATATTCCATGTGGAGCCTGTGGGCTGTTAGAGGGCTAGAGAGGGAGCGCAGAGTTTGTTTTGGAACACAACCCCAACCGAGGAAAGAGAAAATGATCCGGACAGATTGATGCAGATAATGAAAGTGTAAGATTTGTTTCATGCACATGCCCTATGTCTCTCTCTCTCTCTCCATGTCTCTCTCTCTCTCTCTCCATGTCTCTCTCTCTCTCTCTCTCCATGTCTCTCTCTCTCTCTCTCTCTCCATGTCTCTCTCTCTCTCTCTCTCCATGTCTCTCTCTCTCTCTCTCTCTCTCTCTCTCTCTCTCTCTCACTCTCTCTCTCTCTCTCTCTCTCTCTCACTCTCTCTCTCTCTCTAACAATGCAAGCCAAATAAAAAGGATGACAGGTAAACAACACTGTTTCTCTAAACTTATCAAATCTGTTATCTGTTGTTATTAAGGAAATGATCGAGTGCCGTTTCGCCAGTGTGTGTCCTGTGCTCTTTGACCCCCGTCCCCCGTCCCCCGTCCCCTGTGAGCAGTGGTGGGAAAAGTACTCAAATGTTTTACTTAAGTAAAAGTATCAATACTGCAATTTAGAAGTACTCTGTTACATGTGAAAGTCCGGAATTCAAAATTCAAAAAGCGAAATGTAAAATTCAAAAAGCTCACAACTGTTGTGAGTTTGTAGATCGGCTATTTTCAAACAGCCGTATAAAATGGGGCTAAAGTGGTTAATGTATGTTTTATAATGTAATCATTTATATCTCAAGTTTTCAAATAATTGTAGTGGAGTAAAAGTACAATATTTGCCTCTCAGATGTAGTAGGAGGAGTAGAAGTAAAAGTATAGACAATTGGAAATACTCCAGTACAGTAAAAAAGTACCTCAGCATTGCACTGAAGTACAGTACTTGAGTAAATGTACTTAGTTACTTTACACCACTGCCCATGTGTGTGTTTGTGCATGCATGTGCGTGTGTGTGTGTGCGTGCTTGCATGTGCGTGTGCTTGCATGTGTGTGTGTGTGTGTGTGTGTGCGTGCGTGCGTGCGTGTGTGTGTATGATTCATTCTGTGGGATATTATCATATTATCGTGCAGCCTTCCAGCAATAGCAGCTCAGCTATTCTCAGAGTGAAGCCACACTATTATAGCAGCAGCAGCAGCAGCAAGCGGTGGCTGCAGAGAGGAGGGAGGCCTATGTTTAAATGAGGCCTCAGGTCTAAACATAACTGATGCTTTTTGGGGATGAAACCATATGAGGAATAAAAGATCAACCGCTCTCTGCCTGCCTTTGAGTACGGGATTTCCCTGGAGGACGATGGAAGACACAGAGAGAGGAAGGAAACAGCCTCTGCACAGAGACACAGTGTATAGACATGGACCCGGAGTGTAGAAAAGACTGGAGTGAACTGAGGACTCTCTACTGCATGTGTAGAGAAGAGCGTTTAGTGAGGTTTATTGCAAAGTCCACGTGTAGATGACAATTGTCAGTGGTGGAAAGTAACTAAGTACATGTACTCAAGTACTGTACTTAAGCTCAATGTTTCGGTATTTTTTAATCTACTGGAGTATTTCCAGTTTTCAGTACTTTAACTTCTGCTCCACTACATCTCAGAGGCAAATATTGTACTTTTCACTCCACTACAATTATATGAAAACTAGTTTGTAGTTACTTTGTAGATTTAGATTATCATGACGAAACATACATTAACAACTTGAACTCCTATATATACATTTCGGCCATTTTGAAAATAGCTACAAGCTCACAATGCGACGCATTGTGAGCTTGTAGATCGGCTATTTTCAAAATATTTTAATACATTTTATGCATTGTGAAATGGGACATTTTGCATAATGTGTACTTTTACTTTTGTACTTTAAGTATATTTTGATACCAATACTTTTGTACTTTTACTCTAGTAAATTTGGAATTCCGGACTTTCACTTGTATAACAGAGTATTTCTACATTGCAGTATTGACACTTTTACTTAAGTAAAGACATAATTATAGTACTTTTTCCACCACTGACAATTGTCTGTATTTAAGCTCAACTCATTAAGGCCTCTCTCTCTGTGCATGCAACCTTGTAAGGAGAAAACACATGTTTAGTGTTATATTTAAATATCTAAGACCATGACTGCATTTACATAGACTCTAATATTCCACTTGTATTCAGAAAGACAGCTCAATCAGAATAGAAATGCCGGCACTCATGTAAGCATGTCAGTTGGAAGACAACATTCCCATCCGGACTGATCAGAAGGTAACACTTATTCTGATCCTTTCTCTCTGGTTGGTTGAAAAGAACAAAACGAAACACATCAGCACCAGTTTGGCCATGTCTAAAGTAATATTCAGAATACATGCTTTGAGGCATTTGAACGAGGCATTTACTTGTATTTATCCACGTAAACAGTTAAGTTGGGAATCTCTGATCAGAATGATTTAATTCTGAATGAAGAAATGTTGTCCCATGTCCATGTAAACGCAGTTACAGTACAGTATGCTGACCACATACATAACAATAGGACAACTTAATGAGAATGGTATGCAAAGATTTGTAGTGTATTTGTGTCCCTATGTAAGAGATGTCAGTTGGAATATTATGCCCAGGTCGGTAATACTCCAAATGAACACAAAGAAGAAATGGTTGAATCCTGTCTATTAATCTGATTGAACAATTTAAACATTATTTACAAAGAGTCTGACCAGACAGAGAAGTCAGCCTTTCTTATTCTTGTCGTTGTGGTCATTGTTTTAAAATCAACAGCCAAGTGCTGATGCGTCTTTGTATGAATAATTGGTGTAAATGCTTTTCCGTTTCAGTCTATAGCAGGGGTAGGCAACCTTTATTCTCAAAAGAGCAATTTTTTGGCCCCAAAAAATTACAAAAAATCTGTCTGGAGCCGCAAAATATGTTTTCTTTATTTATGTATTTATTTGTGCTTTTTCTGGTCTTTCATTATTACTTTTTTATTGTTTCTCAAAATTAATTTCTCAAAGCAGATCAAGTATACAGTAAGGCAGCAGCGTTGGCGGTGAAAGCAAACAAACATTTACCAGGCATTAATACATTATTTATTTTCCTTCATTCTTCTTATTTTTATCTAGTGTAATAGGCGACACTTTTTTCTTTACAATAGGAGAATGTAAGAATAACCATATGCCTACTACAATAACACATTATGATAAAAAAAAATCACACCCTGTGTGAAGTGGGCGGTGTCTTGCTAGCTAATCACAATACTGAATGGAGTCAACCAATCATGTACAAAAAAGAAATACATTTATTGAAACACTCTTTATGATGGAAGAAACCATAACTTCAAAAAAACAAATGTATGTTTTTTTTTAAGTTATGGTTTCTTATATAGGGCTATGCACATGTGTCATGTGACACTGGCCAATCACAGTCCTGAATAGACTGGGTACATTTTTGGCCAATCACAGCGCAGGATTTGTTGTACAAATATCCAAACCTCACTTATAGGGGCGGTTTCACCGACCAAAAATAAAAAACCCTCTTATTCCTTGTAGTTCTTTATCCAAGCAACTGGGAGCCACTAGGAGAGGGCCTAAGAGTCACTAGGAGAGGGCCTAAGAGCCACTAGTAGAAGACCTAAGAGCCACTAGGAGAGGGCCTAAGAGCCACTTGTAGAGGACCTAAGAGCCACTAGGAGAGGGCCTAAGAGCCACTAGTAGAAGACCTAAGAGCCACTAGGAGAGGACCTAAGAGCCACTAGGAGAGGGCCTAAGAGCCACTAGGAGAGGGCCTAAGAGCCATTAGGAGAGGGCCTAAGAGCCACTTGTAGAGGACCTAAGAGCCATTAGGAGAGGGCCTAAGAGCCATTAGGAGAGGGCCTAAGAGCCACTAGTAGAAGACCTAAGAGCCACTAGTAGAGGACCTAAGAGCCACTAGGAGAGGACCTAAGAGCCACTAGGAGAGGGCCTAAGAGCCATTAGGAGAGGGCCTAAGAGCCACTTGTAGAGGACCTAAGAGCCACTAGGAGAGGACCTAAGAGCCACTAGGAGAGGACCTAAGAGCCACTAGGAGAGGGCCTAAGAGCCACTAGTAGAAGACCTAAGAGCCACTAGGAGAGGGCCTAAGAGCCACTAGTAGAGGGCCTAAGAGTCACTAGGAGAGGACCTAAGAGCCACTAGGAGAGGGCCTAAGAGCCACTAGGAGAGGGCCTAAGAGCCACTAGGAGAGGGCCTAAGAGCCACTAGTAGAGGGCCTAAGAGTCACTAGGAGAGGACCTAAGAGCCACTAGGAGAGGGCCTAAGAGCCAATAGGAGAGGACCTAAGAGCCACTAGGAGAGGGCCTAAGAGCCACTAGTAGAGGGCCTAAGAGTCACTAGGAGAGGACCTAAGAGCCACTAGGAGAGGGCCTAAGAGCCACTAGGAGAGGGCCTAAGAGCCACTAGGAGAGGACCTAAGAGCCACTAGGAGAGGACCTAAGAGACACTAGTAGAGGGCCTAAGAGTCACTAGGAGAGGACCTAAGAGCCACTAGTAGAGGACCTAAGAGCCACTAGGAGAGGGCCTAAGAGCCACTAGGAGAGGGCCTAAGAGACACTAGTAGAGGGCCTAAGAGTCACTAGGAGAGGACCTAAGAGCCACTAGTAGAGGACCTAAGAGCCACTAGTAGAGGGCCTAAGAGCCACTAGTAGAAGACCTAAGAGCCACTAGGAGAGGGCCTAAGAGCCACTAGGAGAGGGCCTAAGAGCCACTAGGAGAGGGCCTAAGAGCCACTAGTAGAGGACCTAAGAGCCACTAGGAGAGGACCTAAGAGTCACTAGTAGAAGACCTAAGAGCCACTAGTAGAGGACCTAAGAGTCACTAGGAGAGGACCTAAGAGCCACTAGTAGAGGACCTAAGAGCCACTAGGAGAGGGCCTAAGAGCCACTAGGAGAGGGCCTAAGAGCCACTAGGAGAGGGCCTAAGAGCCACTAGGAGAGGACCTAAGAGCCACTAGTAGAAGACCTAAGAGCCACTAGTAGAGGACCTAAGAGCCACTAGGAGAGGACCTAAGAGCCACTAGGAGAGGACCTAAGAGCCACTAGGAGAGGACCTAAGAGCCACTAGGAGAGGACCTAAGAGCCACTAGTAGAGGACCTAAGAGCCACTAGTAGAAGACCTAAGAGCCACTAGTAGAGGACCTAAGAGCCACTAGGAGAGGGCCTAAGAGCCACTAGGAGAGGACCTAAGAGCCACTAGTAGAAGACCTAAGAGCCACTAGTAGAGGACCTAAGAGCCACTAGGAGAGGACCTAAGAGCCACTAGGAGAGGACCTAAGAGCCACTAGTAGAAGACCTAAGAGCCACTAGGAGAGGACCTAAGAGCCACTAGTAGAGGACCTAAGAGCCACTAGGAGAGGACCTAAGAGCCACTAGGAGAGGACCTAAGAGCCACTAGTAGAAGACCTAAGAGCCACTAGGAGAGGGCCTAAGAGCCACTAGGAGAGGGCCTAAGAGTCACTAGGAGAGGACCTAAGAGCCACTAGGAGAGGACCTAAGAGCCACTAGTAGAGGACCTAAGAGCCACTAGGAGAGGGCCTAAGAGCCACTAGGAGAGGGCCTAAGAGCCACTAGGAGAGGACCTAAGAGCCACTAGTAGAGGACCTAAGAGCCATTAGGAGAGGGCCTAAGAGCCACTAGTAGAGGACCTAAGAGCCACTAGGAGAGGACCTAAGAGCCACTAGTAGAAGACCTAAGAGCCACTAGGAGAGGGCCTAAGAGCCACTAGGAGAGGGCCTAAGAGTCACTAGGAGAGGACCTAAGAGCCACTAGGAGAGGACCTAAGAGCCACTAGTAGAGGACCTAAGAGCCACTAGGAGAGGACCTAAGAGCCACTAGTAGAGGACCTAAGAGTCACTAGGAGAGGGCCTAAGAGTCACTAGGAGAGGACCTAAGAGCCACTAGGAGAGGACCTAAGAGCCACTAGTAGAGGACCTAAGAGCCACTAGGAGAGGACCTAAGAGCCACTAGTAGAGGACCTAAGAGCCACTAGGAGAGGACCTAAGAGCCACTAGTAGAGGACCTAAGAGCCACTAGTAGAGGACCTAAGAGCCACTAGGAGAGGACCTAAGAGCCACTAGTAGAGGACCTAAGAGCCACTAGGAGAGGACCTAAGAGCCACTAGGAGAGGACCTAAGAGCCACTAGTAGAGGACCTAAGAGCCACTAGGAGAGGACCTAAGAGCCACTAGTAGAGGACCTAAGAGCCACTAGGAGAGGACCTAAGAGCCACTAGTAGAGGGCCTAAGAGCCACTAGTAGAGGACCTAAGAGTCACTAGGAGAGGACCTAAGAGCCACTAGTAGAGGACCTAAGAGCCACTAGTAGAGGACCTAAGAGCCACTAGGAGAGGACCTAAGAGCCACTAGTAGAAGACCTAAGAGCCACTAGGAGAGGGCCTAAGAGCCATTAGGAGAGGGCCTAAGAGCCACTAGTAGAGGACCTAAGAGCCACTAGGAGAGGACCTAAGAGCCACTAGTAGAGGATCTAAGAGCCACTAGTAGAGGACCTAAGAGCCACTAGTAGAGGACCTAAGAGCCACTAGTAGAGGACCTAAGAGCCACTAGTAGAAGACCTAAGAGCCACTAGGAGAGGGCCTAAGAGCCACTAGTAGAAGACCTAAGAGCCACTAGTAGAGGACCTAAGAGCCACTAGTAGAGGACCTAAGAGCCACTAGTAGAGGACCTAAGAGCCACTAGTAGAGGACCTAAGAGCCACTAGGAGAGGACCTAAGAGCCACTAGGAGAGGGCCTAAGAGCCATTAGGAGAGGACCTAAGAGCCACTAGGAGAGGGCCTAAGAGCCACTAGTAGAAGACCTAAGAGCCACTAGTAGAGGACCTAAGAGCCACTAGTAGAAGACCTAAGAGCCACTAGGAGAGGGCCTAAGAGCCACTAGTAGAAGACCTAAGAGCCACTAGTAGAGGACCTAAGAGCCACTAGTAGAGGACCTAAGAGCCACTAGTAGAGGACCTAAGAGCCACTAGTAGAGGACCTAAGAGCCACTAGGAGAGGACCTAAGAGCCACTAGGAGAGGGCCTAAGAGCCATTAGGAGAGGGCCTAAGAGCCACTAGGAGAGGACCTAAGAGCCACTAGGAGAGGGCCTAAGAGCCACTAGGAGAGGGCCTAAGAGCCATTAGGAGAGGGCCTAAGAGCCACTTGTAGAGGACCTAAGAGCCATTAGGAGAGGGCCTAAGAGCCATTAGGAGAGGGCCTAAGAGCCACTAGTAGAAGACCTAAGAGCCACTAGTAGAGGACCTAAGAGCCACTAGGAGAGGACCTAAGAGCCACTAGGAGAGGGCCTAAGAGCCATTAGGAGAGGGCCTAAGAGCCACTTGTAGAGGACCTAAGAGCCACTAGGAGAGGACCTAAGAGCCACTAGGAGAGGACCTAAGAGCCACTAGGAGAGGGCCTAAGAGCCACTAGTAGAAGACCTAAGAGCCACTAGGAGAGGGCCTAAGAGCCACTAGTAGAGGGCCTAAGAGTCACTAGGAGAGGACCTAAGAGCCACTAGGAGAGGGCCTAAGAGCCACTAGGAGAGGGCCTAAGAGCCACTAGGAGAGGGCCTAAGAGCCACTAGTAGAGGGCCTAAGAGTCACTAGGAGAGGACCTAAGAGCCACTAGGAGAGGGCCTAAGAGCCACTAGGAGAGGACCTAAGAGCCACTAGGAGAGGGCCTAAGAGCCACTAGTAGAGGGCCTAAGAGTCACTAGGAGAGGACCTAAGAGCCACTAGGAGAGGGCCTAAGAGCCACTAGGAGAGGGCCTAAGAGCCACTAGGAGAGGACCTAAGAGCCACTAGGAGAGGACCTAAGAGACACTAGTAGAGGGCCTAAGAGTCACTAGGAGAGGACCTAAGAGCCACTAGTAGAGGACCTAAGAGCCACTAGGAGAGGGCCTAAGAGCCACTAGGAGAGGGCCTAAGAGACACTAGTAGAGGGCCTAAGAGTCACTAGGAGAGGACCTAAGAGCCACTAGTAGAGGACCTAAGAGCCACTAGTAGAGGGCCTAAGAGCCACTAGTAGAAGACCTAAGAGCCACTAGGAGAGGGCCTAAGAGCCACTAGGAGAGGGCCTAAGAGCCACTAGGAGAGGGCCTAAGAGCCACTAGTAGAGGACCTAAGAGCCACTAGGAGAGGACCTAAGAGTCACTAGTAGAAGACCTAAGAGCCACTAGTAGAGGACCTAAGAGTCACTAGGAGAGGACCTAAGAGCCACTAGTAGAGGACCTAAGAGCCACTAGGAGAGGGCCTAAGAGCCACTAGGAGAGGGCCTAAGAGCCACTAGGAGAGGGCCTAAGAGCCACTAGGAGAGGACCTAAGAGCCACTAGTAGAAGACCTAAGAGCCACTAGTAGAGGACCTAAGAGCCACTAGGAGAGGACCTAAGAGCCACTAGGAGAGGACCTAAGAGCCACTAGGAGAGGACCTAAGAGCCACTAGGAGAGGACCTAAGAGCCACTAGTAGAGGACCTAAGAGCCACTAGTAGAAGACCTAAGAGCCACTAGTAGAGGACCTAAGAGCCACTAGGAGAGGGCCTAAGAGCCACTAGGAGAGGACCTAAGAGCCACTAGTAGAAGACCTAAGAGCCACTAGTAGAGGACCTAAGAGCCACTAGGAGAGGACCTAAGAGCCACTAGGAGAGGACCTAAGAGCCACTAGTAGAAGACCTAAGAGCCACTAGGAGAGGACCTAAGAGCCACTAGTAGAGGACCTAAGAGCCACTAGGAGAGGACCTAAGAGCCACTAGGAGAGGACCTAAGAGCCACTAGTAGAAGACCTAAGAGCCACTAGGAGAGGGCCTAAGAGCCACTAGGAGAGGGCCTAAGAGTCACTAGGAGAGGACCTAAGAGCCACTAGGAGAGGACCTAAGAGCCACTAGTAGAGGACCTAAGAGCCACTAGGAGAGGGCCTAAGAGCCACTAGGAGAGGGCCTAAGAGCCACTAGGAGAGGACCTAAGAGCCACTAGTAGAGGACCTAAGAGCCATTAGGAGAGGGCCTAAGAGCCACTAGTAGAGGACCTAAGAGCCACTAGGAGAGGACCTAAGAGCCACTAGTAGAAGACCTAAGAGCCACTAGGAGAGGGCCTAAGAGCCACTAGGAGAGGGCCTAAGAGTCACTAGGAGAGGACCTAAGAGCCACTAGGAGAGGACCTAAGAGCCACTAGTAGAGGACCTAAGAGCCACTAGGAGAGGACCTAAGAGCCACTAGTAGAGGACCTAAGAGTCACTAGGAGAGGGCCTAAGAGTCACTAGGAGAGGACCTAAGAGCCACTAGGAGAGGACCTAAGAGCCACTAGTAGAGGACCTAAGAGCCACTAGGAGAGGACCTAAGAGCCACTAGTAGAGGACCTAAGAGCCACTAGGAGAGGACCTAAGAGCCACTAGTAGAGGACCTAAGAGCCACTAGTAGAGGACCTAAGAGCCACTAGGAGAGGACCTAAGAGCCACTAGTAGAGGACCTAAGAGCCACTAGGAGAGGACCTAAGAGCCACTAGGAGAGGACCTAAGAGCCACTAGTAGAGGACCTAAGAGCCACTAGGAGAGGACCTAAGAGCCACTAGTAGAGGACCTAAGAGCCACTAGGAGAGGACCTAAGAGCCACTAGTAGAGGGCCTAAGAGCCACTAGTAGAGGACCTAAGAGTCACTAGGAGAGGACCTAAGAGCCACTAGTAGAGGACCTAAGAGCCACTAGTAGAGGACCTAAGAGCCACTAGGAGAGGACCTAAGAGCCACTAGTAGAAGACCTAAGAGCCACTAGGAGAGGGCCTAAGAGCCATTAGGAGAGGGCCTAAGAGCCACTAGTAGAGGACCTAAGAGCCACTAGGAGAGGACCTAAGAGCCACTAGTAGAAGACCTAAGAGCCACTAGGAGAGGGCCTAAGAGCCACTAGGAGAGGGCCTAAGAGTCACTAGGAGAGGACCTAAGAGCCACTAGGAGAGGACCTAAGAGCCACTAGTAGAGGACCTAAGAGCCACTAGGAGAGGACCTAAGAGCCACTAGTAGAGGACCTAAGAGTCACTAGGAGAGGACCTAAGAGTCACTAGGAGAGGGCCTAAGAGTCACTAGGAGAGGACCTAAGAGCCACTAGGAGAGGACCTAAGAGCCACTAGTAGAGGACCTAAGAGCCACTAGGAGAGGACCTAAGAGCCACTAGTAGAGGACCTAAGAGCCACTAGGAGAGGACCTAAGAGCCACTAGTAGAGGACCTAAGAGCCACTAGTAGAGGACCTAAGAGCCACTAGGAGAGGACCTAAGAGCCACTAGTAGAGGACCTAAGAGCCACTAGGAGAGGACCTAAGAGCCACTAGGAGAGGACCTAAGAGCCACTAGTAGAGGACCTAAGAGCCACTAGGAGAGGACCTAAGAGCCACTAGTAGAGGACCTAAGAGCCACTAGGAGAGGACCTAAGAGCCACTAGTAGAGGGCCTAAGAGCCACTAGTAGAGGACCTAAGAGTCACTAGTAGAGGGCCTAAGAGCCACTAGGAGAGGGCCTAAGAGCCACTAGGAGAGGGCCTAAGAGCCACTAGGAGAGGGCCTAAGAGCCACTAGTAGAGGGCCTAAGAGCCACTAGGAGAGGACCTAAGAGCCACTAGGAGAGGGCCTAAGAGCCACTAGGAGAGGGCCTAAGAGCCACTAGGAGAGGGCCTAAGAGCCACTAGGAGAGGGCCTAAGAGCCACTAGGAGAGGGCCTAAGAGCCACTAGTAGAGGGCCTAAGAGCCACTAGGAGAGGGCCTAAGAGCCATTAGGAGAGGGCCTAAGAGCCACTAGGAGAGGACCTAAGAGCCACTAGTAGAAGACCTAAGAGCCACTAGTAGAGGACCTAAGAGCCACTAGTAGAGGACCTAAGAGCCACTAGTAGAGGACCTAAGAGCCACTAGTAGAGGACCTAAGAGCCACTAGGAGAGGACCTAAGAGCCACTAGTAGAGGACCTAAGAGCCACTAGTAGAAGACCTAAGAGCCACTAGTAGAGGACCTAAGAGCCACTAGTAGAGGACCTAAGAGCCACTAGTAGAGGACCTAAGAGCCACTAGTAGAGGACCTAAGAGCCACTAGGAGAGGACCTAAGAGCCACTAGTAGAGGACCTAAGAGCCACTAGTAGAGGGCCTAAGAGCCACTAGGAGAGGGCCTAAGAGCCACTAGGAGAGGGCCTAAGAGCCACTAGTAGAGGACCTAAGAGCCACTAGTAGAGGACCTAAGAGCCACTAGTAGAGGACCTAAGAGCCACTAGTAGAGGACCTAAGAGCCACTAGTAGAGGACCTAAGAGCCACTAGTAGAGGGCCTAAGAGCCACTAGGAGAGGGCTTAAGAGCCACTAGGAGAGGGCCTAAGAGCCACTAGTAGAAGACCTAAGAGCCACTAGTAGAGGACCTAAGAGCCACTAGTAGAGGACCTAAGAGCCACTAGTAGAGGACCTAAGAGCCACTAGTAGAGGACCTAAGAGCCACTAGGAGAGGACCTAAGAGCCACTAGTAGAGGACCTAAGAGCCACTAGTAGAGGACCTAAGAGCCACTAGTAGAGGACCTAAGAGCCACTAGTAGAGGACCTAAGAGCCACTAGTAGAAGACCTAAGAGCCACTAGGAGAGGGCCTAAGAGCCACTAGTAGAAGACCTAAGAGCCACTAGTAGAGGACCTAAGAGCCACTAGTAGAGGACCTAAGAGCCACTAGTAGAGGACCTAAGAGCCACTAGTAGAGGACCTAAGAGCCACTAGGAGAGGACCTAAGAGCCACTAGGAGAGGGCCTAAGAGCCATTAGGAGAGGACCTAAGAGCCACTAGGAGAGGGCCTAAGAGCCACTAGTAGAAGACCTAAGAGCCACTAGTAGAGGACCTAAGAGCCACTAGTAGAAGACCTAAGAGCCACTAGGAGAGGGCCTAAGAGCCACTAGTAGAAGACCTAAGAGCCACTAGTAGAGGACCTAAGAGCCACTAGTAGAGGACCTAAGAGCCACTAGTAGAGGACCTAAGAGCCACTAGTAGAGGACCTAAGAGCCACTAGGAGAGGACCTAAGAGCCACTAGGAGAGGGCCTAAGAGCCATTAGGAGAGGGCCTAAGAGCCACTAGGAGAGGACCTAAGAGCCACTAGGAGAGGGCCTAAGAGCCACTAGTAGAAGACCTAAGAGCCACTAGTAGAGGACCTAAGAGCCACTAGGAGAGGGCCTAAGAGCCATTAGGAGAGGACCTAAGAGCCACTAGGAGAGGACCTAAGAGCCACTAGTAGAAGACCTAAGAGCCACTAGTAGAGGACCTAAGAGCCACTAGTAGAGGACCTAAGAGCCACTAGGAGAGGACCTAAGAGCCACTAGGAGAGGACCTAAGAGCCACTAGGAGAGGACCTAAGAGCCACTAGGAGAGGACCTAAGAGCCACTAGGAGAGGGCCTAAGAGCCACTAGTAGAGGACCTAAGAGCCACTAGGAGAGGGCCTAAGAGCCACTAGTAGAGGACCTAAGAGCCACTAGGAGAGGGCCTAAGAGCCACTAGTAGAGGACCTAAGAGCCACTAGGAGAGGGTCTAAGAGCCACTAGGAGAGGGCCTAAGAGCCACTAGTAGAGGACCTAAGAGCCACTAGGAGAGGACCTAAGAGCCACTAGGAGAGGGCCTAAGAGCCACTAGTAGAGGACCTAAGAGCCACTAGGAGAGGGTCTAAGAGCCACTAGGAGAGGGCCTAAGAGCCACTAGTAGAGGACCTAAGAGCCACTAGGAGAGGGCAGGCCAGGCGCCAGGATGAAATGACTGAGGGGGCAGTTGAAAATTGTGGGGGGGCACACCAGTCGCGGGACCCGTGTGTGGGCGCGAAGCGCGCACGCAAAATTTTGCGGTTAATTGCGCGGATTGTGGCCGTTTTTGGGCGTTTTTTGTTACTTTATTTCGGGTTTAGGGTTAGGGTTAGGGTTAGGTTAGGCTTATGTTATTTAATTCTTATTTTTGCCTGATTTTACCGATTTCTTTATCAAAAAAAATATTATAAAAAACAAAAAATTCATTTTCTTTTTTTTTTTCCAAAATAAACTGAGGGGTCACAATTTGAAACTGAGGGGGCAATGCCTCAGGCCCCCCCGTGGCGCCGGGCCTGGGAGAGGGCCTAAGAGCCACTAGGAGAGGGCCTAAGAGCCACTAGGAGAGGGCCTAAGAGCCACTAGGAGAGGGCCTAAGAGCCACATGCAGTGTTGCCAGATTCTGTGAGAGAAACAAGCAAGCAGGTCTAGGAAAACCAGCCCAAAAGAAGCGACTATGGGCCACATGAGCACTTTAACACATACATCAGCTATTTGAAAATAGCAGATCTACAAGCTCACAATGCGAGCAGCAGGTTGCCTAACAGTATCAACCTTGACCATGTCGTTTCTGTGAAACTCTTCAGTACACAGATAGTAGATTGATACGGTGCTTAACCCTCTGTGTGTGTGTGTGTGTGTGTGTGTGTGTGTGTGTGTGTGTGTGTGTGTGTGTGTGTGTGTGTGTGTGTGCGTGTGTGCGTGGGCGCGTGCGTGCGCGTGTTTCAGGGTGTAGCGTGCACTGCCATGCTGGTTGCCGTGGTGACCAAGAAGCTGGCCTTGAACAAAGGGGAGAAGCACGTTCATTTCTTCATGCTGGACATCCAGATCTCCAAGAGGGTGAGGAGCACTGTGACACACTTTAGTTGTACCTCACATTACATCTAGCTCCATGGTCCATAGCGTTAAGGAGTTCTCCTTAACGCTATGTTGTACATCACATTACATCTAGCTCCATGGTCCATAGCGTTAAGGAGTTCTCCTTAACGCTATGTTGTACATCACATTACATCTAGCTCCATGGTCCATAGTGTTAAGGACCTTAACACTATGTTGTACATCACATCTTTGGAGGTGGTGCCGTTGAGGATACTGTTACAGTAAATGGTGCATTTATATAGCGCTGTTATCCAAAGCGCTTTACATAGATTGTCCATTACATTCACCCATTCACACACACACACACACACACACACACACACACACACACACACACACACACAGAGATGAGGGAGGGAACCATGCAAGGCACCAACCTGCTCATCAGGGAGCAATTAGGGGTTCAGCGTCTTGCTCAGGGACACTTCGACACTAACTCTGGGGGAGCCCGGGATCGAACCGGGAACCTCACGGTTTCCATCCGGCCGCTCTACCCCTGAGCCACTGCTGACCCGGCAGTCAATCTGGGATGTAATGAACGTGTGGATGAGTTGGAAAATGCTGGAAATGTCAGAGTCTCCTTATGGAGGACATGAAGTTAACAACGGAGCGGGTGGTGATCCACTTCATTCTCCTGTGGGAGCTGGATCTTCCAATCAAATCAGAAGCACTTCAGAGTTCAGAGTTCAGAGTTCAGAGTTCCCACAGCAAACGTTTTCACTAGCTAGCTCCCCTCCCGTCAAAGCCTGACGCGATGCACCAGCGTTGCCAGATTCTGCCAGAGAAATACGCAAACCAAGGTCTGTATGAAAACGAGCCCAAAAGAAGCGTCCGTAGGGCCACCATGATCTATCTATACAGTATGCATCGGCTGTTTGAAAATAGCCGATCTACAAGCTCTGTGAGTTGTGAGCTTGTAGATCTGCTATTTTCGGAGGAAAACAAAAGGTGAAAAAATTTGGATTATTTTTGAAACAATTTGACAACATGATCAACATGAAACATGAAAATGTTTGAGAGCCACTGGTTTAAACAACATTATACAAGCCCCAAATAAACAGCTAAACACTATAGGCAACTAAAACATAACCCACAACTATATACCGATAATACGTACAGGCAACTTCACAGAAGAAAGAACAAGGCCTCAGAGTGGCTCATAAAAAGCAGACATGGCAACGATGAGGCTGAACAACAACAGCTGACCTCCAGGATACGGCCAACGGGCTGGAAGTGACGAGATGTCCTCTTTTTCCACGTTGTGCGCCTGATGTTATGGTTCCTGTAGGCTTTTTATAATATTATTCTTTCCTTAACCCGTTAAGACCAGGGGGAACGCATCTGTGTGTATTTTTTTTTATTTCTTTGGGCTATTCAAAAATAGCAGATATACAAGCTCATAGCGCGGCACCGAGTGCCGCGCTATGAGCTTGTAGATCTGCTATTTTTGGAAAAATCGTGAAAATGTGTGCAAATCTTTGAATATAATATATTCCGAGATTTGCACAGATTTTCAAGTTATATTATATCTTATTTTAAAGTGAACATTTGTAAGTCAAATATTTTGCTTCTGGGGGATTCTACAAATGTCTTCTAAATCCTAACAGTTTTTTGGAAAAAACGTATGTTTCTATATCAGTGGTTCTCAAACATTTTCATGTCAAGGACCCCCAAAATGACATGTATTTGGCCGTGGACCCCCCCATCTCAAGATATGTTGTTCCAGGGACCCCCATGAAGCAAAGATTTGAGTTACAAATGTTCCCTTTAAAAATATATATTCAAATATTTGCACAAAATGTGCAGATTTAAAAAAAATAATAATAGCGGAGCTACAAGCTCATAGCGCAGCACTCGGTGCCACGCTATGAGCTTGTAGCTCTGCTATTTTTGAATGGCCAAAGTGTAGAATAATGGTTTAAGTGGTCACACAGATGCGTTCCCGGTCTTAATGGGTTAAATAGGCAGTGCCAGAGGACAGGATAGTGTGGGAAACGGGGGGCCGGGGTGTGTGTGTGTGTGTGTGTGTGTGTGTGTGGCGTGTGTGTGTGTGTGTGTGTGTGTGTGTGTGTGTGTGTGTGTGTGTGTGTGTGTGTGTGTGTGTGTGTGTGTGTGTGTGTGTGTGTGTGTGTGTGAGGGGGGGGGATTAGGGGATGAGTCGTGCCGTTGTCTTTATCGCCTCGCAAGGCGTCAAACGCGGGAAACAATCTGGCCGTACGCAGGAAGGAGGCTAGTGTCAGACCAGGACGACTTAAGAGGACGGACAGGAAACTGTGTGTGTGTGTGTGTGTGTGTGTGTGTGGTTGTGTGGTTGTGTGTGCGTGTGTGCGTGTGTGTGTGTGTGTGTGTGTGTGTGTGTGTGTGTGTGTGCACACGCGTGCGTGCGTGCGTGCGTGCGTGTGTGTGTGTGTGTGTGTGTGTGTGTGTGCGTGTGTCGTGTGCGTGCGTGTGTGTGTGTGTCAGCGGTGGAAAACGTACTCAAATGTGTTACTTAAGTAAAAGTATCGATACTGCAATGTAGAAATACTCTGTTACAAGTAAAAGTCCAGAATAAAAAAATGACTTGAGTAAAAGTACAAAAGTATTGGTATCCAAATGTACTTAAAGTACCAAAAGTAGAAAGTACTCATTATGCAGTGTCCCATGCATTACACAAGTTTTCAAATGTATATATGTATAAAAAGTCTTTCGAAAATAGCCGATCTACAAGCTCACAATGCATCGCAACGCATTGTGAGCTTGTAGATCGGCCATTTTCAAATGGCCTAAATATATATAGGGCTGAAGTGGTTAATGTATGTTTTGTAATAACAATAAAACAAATCTGTAACAAAAGTTTTCAAATAGTTAGTAGTGGAGTAAAAGTAAACATTTTGGATCCGAGATGTAGTGGAGTAGAAGTAAAAGTATTGGAAATTGGAAATACTCAAGTAAAATACAAATACCTCAAAATTTTATTTAAGTACAGTACTCAACTCCACCACTCACAACGCGAGGCCTTGTGTGCTTGTAGATCTGCTATTGTCTGAGCTACAGCCTGGGTACTGGGTAACGTGTATTGTAGTGTAATATAACAGTACCTTGAAGAGGCTGTCGTGCATCATGTGAGAGACTGGCGGCTCAGTGTTCGGTTGGGGAGGATGCGACCACTTCCTGTTGGCCGGGGGGGTGCATCCTGCTGCAGGGTGCATCCTCACACCTCTCTGCTACAGAGAGGGGAAACAGGGGAAGAACATCTGGACATCTATCTATTAATAACCCTGAGACCTGTTCTAACCTACTGTATACCTTATTAATAACCCTGGACCACATTTAGACCTGTTCTATACCTTATTAATAACCCTGGACCACATTTAGACCTGTTCTATACCTTATTAATAACCCTGGAGCACATTTAGACCTGTTTCTAACCCAGTGGTTCTCAACTTTTTCTGGCCGCGACCCCCCAAAATAATCATATTTGAACTGTGGACCACCCACCCTGATTCCACTGATAAATATTGTGAATATAGCCGATCTACAAGCTCACAATGCCTTGTGAGCTTGTAGATCGGCTATTTTCGCCTCTTTCTTATATTATTTGACAATTTGGCCAATGTTTGACCAGTTTTTATGGTATAGTTTGTTGATTACATTTGATACAGTATACTGTAATGCATTTTTTAAATATTTAATTTAAACTTTTCTTAGGTATCAAAAAGGTCTTAAAAGTCCTTACACTTTACTGTCATCTGGGGACCCCCCCCCCAAAATCATGAGGGGACCCCCGACCCACAGGTTGAGAACCATTGTTCTAACTTACTGTATACCTTATTAATAACCCGAAAATAGCAGATCTACAAGCGAGGCGTTGTGTGCTTGTAGATCTGCTGCTTTCGACTAATGTTCCCCTCAGAATAGGGATTCTATGGTTCATGTGGTTAATGTAATGACCCCTGGTCAAAAATTAAAAAAAATATTTATATCCAACCTTTACATTTGGTTACATTTTAACCATCACTTACAGTATAGTATCATACATAATGATAATAATAACTAGAAAATGTGCTCCTCGGAGCACAGGTCTCCGCCAGGCGAGTACTGTTCCTGATTAATCCTGTCTTACCTATTTATATTACATATTGTGATGATGTCACGTGAAGCTTGACCAATGTTAGCTTGGCTGAGACGGACACACACACGGAGGGTAAAACTCTCCTGGCGGAGACAAAAATCACACCCAGTGTGAAGTGAGCGGTGTTATTTAGAAACAACAGTGGTCATCACAGTGATGGAAGCTCACTTTTAAAAAAAAAATATTTTTTGAAGTGCGTGGTGCTATTTATAGGTTATTATTTCATCATGCGTCTCGCTAGCCAATCAAAGCAAAGGGTCTGAATAGAGTCAGCCAATCACGGTACAATATTACATATTGTCACGTGTCACGTGAAGCTTGACCAATGTTAGCTTGGCTGAGACGGACACACACACGGAGGGTAAAACATACTCTCCACCATGCCTTCAGCCTGGCGGAGACAATAATAAATAGTGAAGATAACATTAGTGTGATCGTTAAAGCGATCCCACAATGATCGCTAAAGCGATCCCACAATAACAATAATAATAATAATAATAATAATAATAAAAATAAGGGTAATAATAATAATAAATGTAATAATAATAAGGGTAATAATAATAATAATAATAATAATAAACGTAATTTTATAGCACCTTTCATGACATGACATGCAGCTCAAAGTGCTTTACAGAGCAAGAATAAATAATTTAACAAAAGCATAAAACAACATTAAAATAATAGCAAAAAGGCAGTGAATCAGGCAGAGCAGTGAGGACATGAATAACAAACATCCGTAGGTGAAGCTGATATGACATGATGTTTGGTATCCAGTAGGAGCCTAGATGTCTCCTCCAGGATATGACATGATGTTTGGTATCCAGTAGGAGCCTAGATGTCTCCTCCAGGCCTGATAGCTGTTGTTATGGTTCCAGCCTGTCTGTTATGGTTCAGCTTGTCCTTGCAGCAGTTACACTAGAGCAGTGGTTCTCAACCAGTGGTCCGGGGACCACCTAGTGGTCCTTTGAGGGGGTTCCAGGTGGTCCCCAGCAAAATGATGGAGAGTTGGAAACGCGTTTCGAGGTTGTAGATCTGCTACTTTTGCTATTTTTGAATTTTAATCCTGAAAAGTAACAGTTTTGGAACATATGAGGTTTCCAACCCGACAGAGACTATCTGGTAATAATCAGAAGGTCACTGTTCAACTCCCGGCCCTGAGCAAGACACTTAACCCCTAACACCCCCCCCCCACCCCCACCCCCCAGACTGCTGGATGACGCTGAAACACAGGATTTAACAATGTATCTACCTTACTGTTACCCCATACAATGTATCTACCTTACTGTTACCACATACAATGTATCTACCTTACTGTTACCCCATACATGTCTTTAATCTTCCACGTCCTGTTTTGAAATCACATTGATATATGACTCAGACAGGGTGTAAACATGTGGTGGATTCTTCATCAGAGTGTTGCATCTGGACGCTCTCTCTCTCTCTCTCTCTCTCTCTCTCTCTCTCTCTCTCTCTCTCTCTCTCTCTCTCTCTCTCTCTCTCTCTCTCTCTCTCTCTCTCTTATCTCTGCCTCGTTTCACTCTTGATTAAAGCCTGAAGACCACAGAGTTTTCGGCTCCGATGCCGATCCTGATTTCGGGGAGTCCTCCTACTCCACCGAATCCGATAAGAGGATTTCTGCCTGACAGCAACGATGTATAAAATACACCTAAAGTTAACTTGATTTTATCAAAAAATCGCGACACATCGGCTGCATAATTGGCGATACCGCTGTGGTCAAACAGATAATAATAGCCGCAACCCGATCTCACACGACTTCGTATACAGTGCACGGACTGTCATTCCGTGCATAGACACCTAGAAGACCCGAAAATCCGTGCATAGCCGCCTCGCATCCCCTCCATTGACTAAACCATTTCGGAGGCGCGCAGTCTCAAGCGAACTGGAGCCACGTGAGGGACCACCGAGTGAGCTAAAGCAAACGAGTTGCGCCATTCGCTTGAGCCTACTCAGTGCCGTTTGAGTTATGTACCGATAGGCACAGAATGGTAAATCATGTTGTGGGGACTGCTCTGCTTCCGGGTTGCAACCGGTTACGCCCACCGTGGGACTCGCCGTACATATGCACGGATTTTGGGGGTTTTCTAGGCGGCTATGCACAGAATGACGAGCACTGGGTCCGTGCAATGAATGTACACTAAGTTGTCTGAGATCAGGCTGATGGCCCATATATCAGTCAGGTTCTGCTCTTGACGTTGGTTGTGTTGTGTTTCTGTGGTTCTTCAGATCCGCCATGCCGCTGCCAACGTGCTGAGAGCGTGCTGGCTGCTGCACCGCACCACGGTAACCCGGGGCAACGGAGGAGAACACCGCCGGCACCAGAGATGTCTGGTGGAGGCCATACGAGTGTGAGTTCACCACTTAAAACCCCATTATGGGTAAACAGAGGTCCCTCAGGGCTCAATACTAGTGTCTTTTCTGTTTTCTGTTATTGTGGGGAAAGCTTTCGCTGAAAAGAGCCGATCGACAAGCTGATTGATTGAATTGATTGATTGATTGATTGATTGATTTATTTAGAAAGACATGGAAAAGGTAGGCGAGGAGGAGAGTGGGCGGGATTAATCGACTGTGACCTCACTGTCGAAGGGCCAAGCTCAGATTACTTTTCAGCCTAATTATTCAGAAAACCCCAGACCACAGAAAATCCACTGAATGTTCTAAGTTCAGGTTTTTTGGGTGTAATTGAGGTCATAAAACCCCAAATAAAACATTGAAAATAAAAAAAGTGAAAATGAATGTCATGATACCTTTAAGGCTCGGCTGGCACAGTATTCCTGTGTTAGCTGATAAGAGAGCAGGAGGGGTCATCACCGCCCACACCTATACAGTGTATGGACAGGATGTGTTGTTACTCAACATGCTGAGTAACAGACTGACAGTGTTTAATGGCCGATCCTGACCAGGTTGATGACTGTTTGTCTAACACTCCCTGTATATCATCTACAGTCCACAGTGTGACACTCTGCCATTATATAAACATATGTATTACTGTGTATCTACATGGCATGACACTCCGCCATTATGTTAAATAAAGATCTGACACAGCCACAACCTGCCTGTATTCACCCACTGACATCAACCATGTCATGTCATTATGTTACACCCCACAGTGGCCTGGCTGTCAACTTTCTATGCCTTAGGCACACACACAGACATGGATATTTTACACTTTGGGCTATTCAAAAATAGCAGATCTACAAGCTTGTAGCGCGGCACCGAGTGCCGCGCTACAAGCTTGTAGATCTGCTAT
>NC_137605.1:3459876-3544876 GCF_963280865.1 Gymnoscopelus braueri
TGGTTACATTTTACACTCTCAAGGGTTAAAGATCTATAAGGGTCCATTTGGTTACATTTTACACCCTCAAGGGTTAAAGATCTATAAGGGTCCATTTGGTTACATTTTGCACTCTCAAGGGTTAAAGATCTATAAGGGTCCATTTGGTTACATTTTACACCCTCAAGGGTTAAAGATCTATAAGGGTCCATTTGGTTACATTTTACACTCTCAAGGGTTAAAGATCTATAAGGGTCCATTTGGTTACATTTTACACCCTCAAGGGTTAAAGATCTATAAGGGTCCATTTGGTTACATTTTACACTCTCACAGAGTTAAAGATCTATAAGGGTCCATTTGGTTACATTTTACACTCTCACAGAGTTAAAGATCTATAAGGGTCCATTTGGTTACCAACTCTCCATCATGTAGCTGGGGACCACCTGGAACCCCCTCAAAGGACCACTGGTGGTCCCCGGACCGCTGGTTGAGAACCAGTGCTCCAGAAGCATATGGTGCAGTGTGTGTGTGTGTGTGTGTGTGTGTGTGTGTGTGTGTAGACGCATTGAGGATTCCTCTTAGAAGGATATTCTGGTGCAACGCTCCACTAACAGGCTGTCTCAGCACACATGATGGAAGCTTCCCTGCAATATTGGTTTCCGTTTTTTCTTTTTTTGGGTTCCTTCTGGTTTCATCCAACTATAGAGACCGAATGTAGCGGTTTTTCCACCGCCCGTCCGCCAAGATCCTTCTAGCGACGGAGCAATTTAATGTTACACAGCATGACCGCCGCGTGTGTTTTATGTCAACAATTCACAATTTATAGTTTAGGAATTTAGCAGATGCTCTTATGCAGAGAGAATGAGGGTGAGGTGGAGTCTGCAAAATTAGTTAAAGGTAGGGTAAGTGATTTACTTTGGTTAAAATAAGTGTTAAATAGCTCTATATTGTGATAGTACTCATTGCTATAGAGTGTTTGTTCAGTAAAAGGAGTCTCCCATGTCTCTCCAGCTCTTTATTAAACAGAAAATGCATTTTCAGTGCTCTCTCCTGATTGGCTTAAATGTTGTCACCTACCTGAAAATGTACTATATTGTGTTTACTAAAGAGCTGGAGAGACCCCTGTGACCCAACAAACACTCTGTAGCAATGATTACTATCACAATATAGTACTTTAACCTTTTTAACAAAAACAAACCCGACTACCACAGGTCACGTGACCCGACTAGTAGAGGTCACATACATAGACATATAAAGGCAGACGCCTCCTCCGGCTCTGAGGCGTCTGTATCTCGGGCGCGCACCAGCTTCCGCCCTCCCTCCAGAAGTTTACGCGTGTGTAACTTTTTACATTAAACAAAAGTATTTTTTTAAGTTTTGACTTCACTGCAATTACAGTCACAATGTAGGCATTTATCCAGAGTGACTTACAGTAAGCAAGGTAAACACATACATCAGTAAACTAGGATCGACAGGTAAACCAAGAACCTACAGTAGAATTAGTCTAAACAATACACTATAATAATCTGTACATTAATACTAAAGGAAACCCATTTTCCTTTTTGAAAATAAACATTCCACTTTTTTTTTTAAATACCCTAACTGCAATTTATTGTCTTGAGTGTCTGCCCCCGACACCTGCGCCAAAATAAAACAGGCATGGGAAGATGCACTGGAGATGTATTTATATTATGTACCATTTCTGAGGTTGTTATTGTGTTCCTTGGCACTATGGTGCTACTGGCGGGAACAATTTCACACTAACATATTATGTAGCCACAACCACTAAAACCCCTATTTATACTTTATTCACCGGGGTCCCCCAGGGGTCTATCTTTGGGCCACTCCTTTTCTCCCTCTACACTAAATCTCCTTGGCAAAAATAGCCGATATGCAATGTTCACCAATTTGTTTTAAAGCTTGTAGGCCTATAGATACGGTAGGCTATTTTCCCTTATTTGGTGGTTATAATGTATTTCTGTATGTTTGGGTGAGGTGGGTCCTTTCCTAGCAATGAAGTGAAGTCAGAAGTACAATATTTGTCTTTGACATGTACAGTAAGTAAGTAGCCTTTGGAAGCAATGGTTCCCCGAGCCATGTGGTCCATAGGGGCAGGAGCCCATCTCCTGTTTCTGTAGCGTGATGTACAACTACACCCCCTGGACATGACGCTAGTCAAGGGCCTTACCCCCCCAACCCAACCCTTGATGCTGAGTGCCAACGCATTGGGTCCCATTTTCACAGTCTTTGGTATCGTGACCTGCCCAGGGAATCGAACCCCAACCTCCCAATCTCAAGGCGAACATTCTATCCACAAGGCCACTGAGCTGTAGAGGGTTTGATGTAGTGACAGGAGTGAGTTTAAGTCATTTCGCAGAATGTTCGCCTAATATGTCATGCCCACAACAGGGACACGAGGGTTGATGAAAGAAATGTAAGGTCCTGTACAAATAATGACAAAACTAACAGGGACTATACTTGTGGGATCGCTTTAGCGATCACTAATGTTATCTAATGTTATCTAATGTTACTAATGTTATCTTCACTAGTTATTATCATTATTCCGCCCGTTTTTGGATTGGTCAAGCTTCACGTGACATCACAATACGTAATATAAATAGGTAAGACAGAATTAATCAGGAACAGTACTTTCTAGTGTGATACTATCAACATTCATCCTTAGCGATCCCACACTGTTTCTTCAGGAACAGTACTTTCTAGTTAATACTATTACTGATAACATAATTAGCATTTTTCTACTTCAAATGGCAGTTTAATAGTTCATTAAACTGCCATCGTATCATTACTGTAGCTGCAGATATTAAGTGTGTGTATGTGTGTGTGTGTGTGTGTGTGTGTGTGTGTGTGTGTGTGTGTGTGTGTGTGTGTGTGTGTGTGTGTGTGTGTGTGTGTGTGTGTGTGTGTTTGTGTGCAGATTCCGTCACCTGCGTCTCAAACAGAGGAAGCTGAGAGATTACGCCAGCGAGATGGTGGATCTTCCCAAGGTACTAAACTACACCCCTACCGATCTACAAGCTCTACAACACTTCACATCGTTACGCGTTGTGAGCTTGTAGATCGGTAGATAGATACCATTTTCTGTACTTTTACTTCTACGAACCTTTCCTCCACTGCAATTAATTGAAAACTTTAGTTACTAGTTACTTTGTAGATTTTGATTATTATTACAAAACATATATTAACCACTTCAGCCCTATTACATTTCGGCCATTTGAAAATAGCAGATCTACAAGCTCACAATGCGTCGCATCGCGACGCATTGTGAGCTTGTAGATCTGCTATTTTCAAATGATTTGTATACATTTTATACATTTGAAAACTTGACATTCTGCCCAATGAGTTCTTCTTACTTTTGTAACTTTAATTATATTTTGATGCCAATACTTTTGCACTTCTACTCAAGTAAATTTTGAATTCCAGACTTTTACTTGTAAGTTAACAGAGTATTTCTACATCGCAGTATATCGATACTTTTACTGAAGTAAAAACCTTTGAGTATACTCTTCCCACCACTGTGTATGTTATGTTGGCAGATGCAGATGATCATGTGTGACCTGAGCGCCAACTGGAACAGCTCGTACCGAGAGCTGGAGCAGAGGATCGTGTCCATGGAGCGCAAACTGGACGAGCTGGGGCGCTGCTTCCAGCAGACCACCGAGCTACTGGCCGCAGCCCTGAGGCTACGCAACAACCAGGAGATCAGGTAGAATGACCCTACAGGTTAAAGGGATATTTCACTTTCAAAAAAAATGTTGGTCATTTTATCGTCTACTCAGGCCTTTGTGAGCCCCCCAGACAGTTTTTAAGTTGCTCGATTCAGTATTTAGACATTTGATATTCATTTTATCAGACACGCCCCCTTCCTATACAAACCCATTGTAACTTCAAACTCCATTTTAACCATGTTAGATTCATCAAAAACACCCGTCCTTGGTTCTGGTGACTCACCCTGCCCCCCTAATACGCGAGGGGGCCGTGTTTTTTCAATTACTTTTTTCATTTATTTTAAATATTCTTTTTTGAAAATTGAAAAAATAAAATACAATAAAAAAATAAAATAAAATAAATGAAAAAAATTATCGGAAAAACACGGCCCCCTCACGTATTAGGAGGGCAGGGTGAGTCACCAGAACCAAGGACGGGTGTTTTCGACGAATCTAACATGGTTAAAATGGAGTTTGAAGTTACAATGGGTTTGTATAGGAAGGGCGTGTCTGATAAAAATGAATATCAAATATATAAATACTGAATCGAGCAACTTAAAAACTGTCTGGGGGGTTCACAAAGGCGTGAGTAGATGATAAAATTACAAAAACTTTTTTTTAAGTGAAATATCCCTTTAACCAGGACATTCAGTTAGAACTAGAAACAGTGCTCCTCGGAGCACACGGGTCTCCGCCAGGTCTGGTAGGTTACTGCCATGCCATGCTGGGGGCGGCAGTGGCTCAGGGGTAGAGTGGCCGGTAGAACAGCCGGATGGCGAACCGCGAGGTTCCCAGTTTCGATCCCGGGCTCCCCCAGAGTTGGTGTCGAGCAAGACGCTGAACCCCTTAATTGTTCCCCATGAGCAGGTTGGTGCCTTGCATGGTTTCCTCCGCCATCGATGGGTGAATGTAATGCACAATCTATGTGAAGCGCTTTGGATAAAAGCGCTATATAAATGCACCATTTACCATTGTGGGCCAGCAATATTGAATCTACATGTTACAAGCATAACATACATTTCAAGTTAACGGCGGACTCTTATCGCGCGATAAAAAAATTACCGCCGTTAATCTATTCTCAAAGTTGGGTCTGGGAGCCAATTACATTAGCTGATGTATACCTGGTCGAATTACTCTGTGTCTGTGTGTGACTGTGTGTGTGTGTGTGAGTCCTGCACGGGTCCAATTTTGAGAACCCGCGCCCGCCCCGCCCGTCAATACTCAGATCCGTAGACCGACCCGTCACCCGTGATCATTTCAAAATACGAACCAGACCCGCCCCGCCCGTCAAATAAACGACCCGTTGTCCGCCCGTTTACCCGTGTAAAATGTAAATCCTATTGAAAAGTGTGTTGAAAAAGATAGCAGCCTTCAACAACAGCGTTACATTCAGTGGTCAGGTTTGTAGAAAGAAATCAAGTGAAGACGGAGGAGCGAGCTTAAGCCACACGCGAACGCGCATCTACGCAGCACACATGTGTCGTTGTTTACGTCATCATATACTTTTAATTTGAAGGTTTAACAGGATGTTCAATGTGTTTTTGTGAGTTAAGATAACTGACCAGCATGCTCCATGCAGTTGTGCTGTTAAGTTACACAAGTTACGTTGTTTGGGCGGAAACAGTGCTCTCTGATTTTCACAATAAAATGATACCCAAATGAGCCAATTTAATCTAGATTAATCTAGATTAACTCCAGGATTGCAGATAGATTAATCTAGATTAAAAAAAAAAATCTATGCCCACCTCTAATATGAATGTGTACTGCTGAACATAGAGAAAGTTAGTCTGTAAGAGGCTGCTCTGTGATATAAATATATTTATATCCATGTGTTGATTGATTGAAACCTTTATTTTAAGGGAAATCTATTGAGACCAGGGTCTCTTTGTCAAAGTTCAATGTTATCCACAATCATTTAGAAACTGTAATGCAGACGCACATGGCTAGTTGAGGCAGGCAGCTCCTGGTCCTGCATGGCTGTGTCAGGTGACCTTTTTCAATGCTAAGTATTGTATTCAAAGCTAAGTATTGTATTTGATCATGTTTTTGTCTGACTTTCATCCTGCTTAGCAGGGTCCAGTAGTGACTGAGAATCAGTCATAGTTGCCAAAATAAACTGTATTCGCAATGTATCTTCAATTAAATGATTCCTTTCAATATGTGAGTTATCTGACTGAAGAAATAAGCTGCAACGGTAATTTTTTCTGTCTCAAATGGTTTATTATTGTTTTCGTCTCTCTCTACAGGTGACATATGGGCTATAATGGCTGATTTATACGTATTTGCTCGCTGGTGTCGCACACCGAAAACGGCAGATCTGCAAGCTCACAACGCGTCTCACAGCACCACACATTGTGAGCCTGTAGATCCGCTATATTTCAGTGTGCGACGCGGCACGCAAACCAAGTATACATCACGCATTAAAAGACTATCAAAGACTGGAGAAATGGGACAGTAATCCTTCGGTCTGCCCGTCCGTCCATCTACTACTGCTTATCCGGAGTGGGGTCGCGGAGGCAGCAGTTCCAGCACAGAGCTCCAGACTGCCTTTTCCCCGGGCCCACATTAGCCACTTCTAGCTGGGGGATCCTGAGGAGGAAGAGACCACACTAGCTGCCCAAACCATATCGACTGGCTCTTTCCACGTGAAGGAGCGGTGGCTCTACTACGCATCTCTCCGGGACGACCCAGCTTCGTTCTTACCCTAAAGTGCAAAACACGCTGCCCGCGGCGCGACCATCGACGTGCTTCAAGTGCCGCCCGTGGCACCGACAGGAAGTGTCGGGGTGCCACGTATAGGTGCTGCACCCCGACTGAGCAGCCTGGTGAGCTATATACTGTAGCTCACCTGGTGAGCTATATACTGTAGCTCACCTGGTGAGCTATATACTGTAGCTCACCTGGTGAGCTACTATATACTGTAGCTCACCTGGTGAGCTACTATATACTGTAGCTCACCTGGTGAGCTATATACTGTAGCTCACCTGGTGAGCTATATACTGTAGCTCACCTGGTGAGCTACTATATACTGTAGCTCACCTGGTGAGCTACTATATACTGTAGCTCACCTGGTGAGCTACTATATACTGTAGCTCACCTGGTGAGCTACTATATACTGTAGCTCACCTGGTGAGCTACTATATACTGTAGCTCATGGGTTCCCAAACTTTTCAGCCCACGACACCAAAATAATGCGGCCATTGACTCGCTCGCGACACCACCTAAACCTGGAGGTAATTCATAATTTCGCGACCCCACCGTCTCCCGCGACCCCAAGTGGGGCCTCGACCCCAGCTTTGGGAACCCCTGCTGTAGCTCACCAGGCATTCTGTTTGTTGGGATGGTTTTTATGTGTCGTACAACTCTGGATATTTCCATATTTCTATTTCTGCTATAGAGACAGAAGAAGAGCCACCATGGCCCCGGATTCATAAAACATAATGTACAAAAAATAATCAGTGGCAGTGATGCCTGGAAATACTGATGATGTGAATGTGAAGGGCCGCTGGATGGCACGTACGTAGACTGGTCGTATATATAGACAATAATGGGGAGGCTGTGTGTTTTGCACTTAAAAACACTCATAGAAGATGGATGGGATACTGATTCCGTTCTAAACAACCTGTGAGGTCGGCCATGCCGACAAGAGACCCTCGCCTTCTGACTCCAGAGCTGTTCAGACGGCGCTGTAGAGACCTCCTTCTGCCATGTCAGTCACCTGTGTGTCTGGACGGCTCATGAAGTGTTGGTTCATGTCAGTTGTATTCATGACTATGACTTTAATGTCTCCAACATGGACTACAGAGGGCCTTTAAACGTGTCTAACATGGACTACAGAGGGCCTTTAAACGTCTCTAACATGGACTACATAGGGCCTTTAAATGTCTCTAACATGGACTACAGAGGGCCTTTAAACGTGTCTAACATGGACTACAGAGGGCCTTTAAACGTGTCTAACATGGACTACAGAGGGCCTTTAAATGTCTCTAACATGGACTACAGAGGGCCTTTAAATGTCTCTAACATGGACTACAGAGGGCCTTTAAATGTCTCGAACATGGACTACATAGGGCCTTTAAACGTCTCTAACATGGACTACATAGGGCCTTTAAATGTCTCTAACATGGACTACAGAGGGCCTTTAAACGTGTCTAACATGGACTACAGAGGGCCTTTAAACGTGTATAACATGGACTACATAGGGCCTTTAAATGTCTCTAACATGGACTACAGAGGGCCTTTAAACGTCTCTAACATGGACTACAGAGGGCCTTTAAACGTGTATAACATGGACTACAGAGGGCCTTTAAATGTCTCTACCATGGACTACAGAGGGCCTTTAAACGTGTATAACATGGACTATAGGCCTTTAAACGTGTCTAACATGGACTACAGAGGGCCTTTAAATGTGTCTAACATGGACTACAGAGGGCCTTTAAATGTGTCTAACATGGACTATATAGGCCTTTAAACGTGTCTAACATGGACTACAGAGGGCCTTTACATGTGTCTAATATGGACTACAGAGGGCCTTTAAATGTGTCTAACATGGACTACAGAGGGCCTTTAAACGTGTCCAACATGGACTACAGAGGGCCTTTAAACGTGTCCAACATGGACTACAGAGGGCCTTTAAACGTGTCTAACATGGACTACAGAGGGCCTTTAAATGTGTCTAACATGGACTACAGAGGCTCCAACACTCCAAGGCTTAAGACTATGACTTAAATGTCTCTAACATGGACTACAGAGGACCTTTAAACAAGTCTAACATGGACTACCGAAAAACCAACACTCCAAGGCTTAAGACTATGATTTAAATGTCTCTAACGTGGACTACAGAGGCACCAACACTCCAAGGCTTAAGACTATGACTTTAAATGTATCTAACATGGACTACAGAGGCACCAACGCTCCAAGGCTTAAGACTATGACTTTAAATGTCTCTAACGTGGACTACAGAGGCACCAACACTCCGAGGCTTAAGACTATGACTTAAATGTCTCTAATGTGGACTACAGAGGCACCAACACTCCAAGGCTTAAGACTATGATTTAAATGTCTCTAATGTGGACTACAGAGGCACCAACGCTCCAAGGCTTAAGACTATGACTTTAAATGTCTCTAACGTGGACTACAGAGGCACCAACACTCCAAGGCTTAAGACTATGACTTTAAATGTCTCTAACGTGGACTACAGAGGCTCCAACGCTCCAAGGCTTAAGACTATGACTTTAAATGTCTCTAACGTGGACTACAGAGGCTCCAACGCTCCAAGGCTTAAGACTATGACTTTAAATGTCTCTAACATGGACTACAGAGGCACCAACACTCCAAGGCTTAAGACTATGACTTTAAATGTCTCTCTAACATGGACTACAGAGGCACCAACGCTCCAAGGCTTAAGACTATGACTTTAAATGTCTCTAACATGGACTACAGAGGCACCAACCCTCCAAGGCTTGCTGTCTAATGACTCATTAAGTTATGTATAAATCAGGCTTTACTTTATTATATATTATATCTCTTAATTCTGGGATTTTCTTTTATGTTTTGGGAGGGATTGCCACATGGCCTGATTCCTGTGGAATAAAGTGGCGACTCTTTTAAAGGGCAAGACCACTTTGGTAGAGGTTTGGGTTGTGTAGTTACCTTGCCATGATGTAACTCCTAAGGTGGACAAGAAACACAAAATAATTGCTTCATTGATAAAAAAAAAAAAAAATTATCATTCAAAATATGCTCCTCATTGACTTACATTGTATGGTGAACCAGCTCTCAAAGTCACTCTTTTAGCCCATAAACGAACACAAACCAAATTGATTCATACAATATAGAACATCACCAAACCCAGCACTGTTTGTTTTTTAAATAGAAATGTCAACTTCCTGTCGATTTCACTATTTGAATGTTCCGGATCCACGGATCCAGTTCGGGATTTCTTCCTAATAAAAATAGGATGTTTTTAAGAAGAAAACAGTACTGGGTGTTGTGATGTTCTGTATTGTCTGAATCATTGCGTTTGTTTATTTGCTAAAAGAGTGACTTTGAGAGCTGTTTCACCGTACAATGTAAGTCAATGAGGAGCATATTTTGAATTATCAATTTCCAATCAATGGAGCAATTATTTTAGATTTCTTGCCCACCTTGCCCAGTTACATCATGACAAGGTAACCCCACAACCCAAACCTCCAGTAAAGTGGTCTTGCCCTTTAAAAGGACGTGGTGCTGTGAGTGATATCTTTTTTTTGGTTCAAACACGTTGTGTGTTAAGAAGTTTAAGCTCTATATTATGATAATAATCATTGCTGTATAATATATAGTGTTAGTTCAGTAACAAACTAAATCTAAACTGTCTATCCAGCTATAAGAAGAAAATACATTTTCAGGTGGATCACCAAATCTAACCAGGAGAGAGAACCCCATCAGTACCAGTTTAATCTACTTGTTTCATCGCTTCTCATTTCAATTGTTTATCCTGTATCCAATCTCCTGATTGGATGAAATTGGCATCCTGACCTACACATGTATTGCGTAAGAGCTGGAGACAGGGAGACCCCTGTTACTGAAAAAAGAAACACTCCATAGCAATGATTACTGTCAGGCTATAGAGTACAGAAGTCCTGACGTCACTCGTCCATCCTCTGGTTCGTAAAGTAATTTCTCTATGGAGAATAACATTGGGTCATCATAGAATCGTCTCATATAAGAATTGTGGTCCAAAAATAAACAAACTGTCTCAGCGATATTGTCAGGGAGGAGGCTCTGTATCGTTTATGATAGTCAGTCACTCATATTTGATACAGTCTGTTTCTGGCGAAAATGTAACTAATTCGGCGGAAGTAACATTAGCGTTTTCTCACCGTCAGTTGATGCTTCATATCCATAAGAGTCAAACCGCCGGGGTCATTTGTTTATTTTTGGGACACAGTTCTTATTTGAATTGATGCGATATTAAACACGTCTATGGGGATTCAGAACGGGGCTGGAAAACCGTAAACCAGGTAGGATGTGTAAATTACGTCAGACTTCGGTGCTCTATAGAGCTATTTAACACTTATTTTAACAACATAATATCACTCACAGCACCTTTAAGGAGATGCTTTGCAGTGGTATTAGTCAGTCTGATAAACAACTAACTCAGAAATCCTAATTTTCACACATAATCATAAAACTCAACGGTTATTCTGTTGATTTTCATTGCAAATGCCTAAACTCTTGAACCGACAATAGCTTTTATTATTTATTCATTTGTATGGATCTAATGCCCTGTTGCGGAAAACAGAGTCACCAGCAGTGGTGGGAAAAAAGTACTCAAATGTTTTGCTTAAGAAAAAGTATCAATACTGCAATGTTGACATACTCTGTTACAAGTAAAAGTCCGGAATTCCAAATTTACTTGAATAAAGGTACAAAAGTATTGGTATCAAAATATACTTAAAGTACAAAAGTAAAAGTAGTCATTATGCAGAATGTCCCCATTTCAAGTTTTCAAAACACATAAAAAGCTTTTGAAAATAGCAGATCTACAAGATCACAATGCGTCGCGATGCGACGCATTGTGATCTTGTAGATCTGCTATTTTCAAATGGCCGAAATGCATATAGGGCTGAAGTGGTTAATAATAATAATTGTAATAATAATCAAAATCTACAAAGTAACTAGTAACTGAAGGTTTCAAATACTTGTAGTGGAGTAAAAGTACAATATTTGCCTCTGAGATGTAGTGGAGTAGAAGTAAAAGTACTGAAATTTGGCAATACTCCAGTAAAGTAAGAGCACTTCAAAATTGTACTTAAGTACAGTACTTGAGTAAATGTACTTAGTTACTTTCCATCACTGCAGTCACCAGTATAGAGCCCTGAGGGACTCCGGGTTTAAGTGCTTATATTAAACATGGCTGTCGGTTCAGAGTGGTGGCGATGTAGGAACGCACTTTAAGAGTCTTTAAAACACAGTGGTTCTCACAGTGCGGTCCAGGGACCCCCCCTGGGGTCTTTGAGGGGAGTTTCAGGGGGTCCCCAGCAGAGTAAAACTCTTAATAAAGCATCAAAATCAGTTGAACCACTTCAACTGGTATTTTATACCTACGTTGTTTTTTATTTTATTTTATTTTTTTTAAAGTCTTGTAAAACTTTGGAATCATTTTGTAAATCAAATCTTCTCTTATTGGGGGAGGGGGGGGCATGGCACAAACTCTTTTCAGATGGGGGTCCGTGGCCCAAATGCACATTAATGTGGGGGGTCCTTGACATGATAATGTTTGAAAACCACTTTTAAGCAAGAACCTGGGAGAGGTTGTGTTAGGCGGCACTATGAATCTATCTACGTTCCAACAGCTCCATCTAGTGGTGAAGGGTTTGTATGTAGATGAGCTGCATTGGAAACCATCGGGTGATTGATTTAAATATCACAGCTTTTATAGGGACGGGGGGGGGGGGGGCAGATGAAAACGTGCATTAACTTATAGACCTCCATGTGTCACATTATTGAATCACTTTCTTCTAGAATCTAGATAACACAATACAGATTGTCATTGTAAAAACGACAGCAGCTGATTTCAGAACAGACAGACCCCTGACACACACAATGATGCTCTGTCTATAATCTGATGTCTCTCCAGCTCTTCAGTAAACACACAATAAATGTTCAGGTCGGGTTACCGATTTCATCCAATCGGAAGAGAGAACTCATATAGTGATACAGCATGAACAAGTGAAATTGGAAGTGATGCCACAAACAAAACAATTACCTGACAACATTTGAAACTGGAACACTATAACATTGAAGCTGATACATTATCTTTTTGATATCCCTGTTGCAAAGACAAGGCAAGAAATATGATTCACATCACCATTTAACTTATACCCAGTCACCGACAATAGCAATCTACAAGCTTACAATGCGTCACAAACACAATGTGAGCTTGTAGATCAGCTAGTTTTGGTGCACATCTCCGCCGTATGATGAATCATAAATACGGTTTAATAAACTGCCAACAAAACGTTCAGAAACGTAACTTCGGTAGGTTATTTCTCCCCTTTAATAATACCAACTGGTTTTGTGTTTTATATTTTTATCGTTGATGATTATTCACCACCTTTACAACGAGGGCGCTCAAAACAAGAGTGATTAGGCTACCAACACAAGCATATTGGCGGATTTTTGGCAAATTCTTTGGAGGCGCTGCCACACGTTTAGCTGTGTTACTCATTCCACGACTGTACCATCCTTACAAGTTATACCTCGTTGTAGAGGTGACTAATCAACGATAAAAATGATAGTATTAAAAAAAAATACCAGTTGGTATTATTGAAGGGGAGAAATAAGCGACTGAAGGTAACTCTCCAAACTTTTTGTGGGCAGTTTAGAAGGCAGGCCAAATAGTGACGTCATTCATTTGCTCTGAATTAAAGTCTAATTACACTCAAGATGACTGGACAGTGGACACCATACATCTGACAAATATAAACTTTATTTTCTGGAAGCTCCCCGAGCCTCCCTCACTGAATAGGAAAAAAAAACACCTAACTGACCCCTACAGCATAACACACACACACACACGCGCACACACACACACACACACACACACACACACACACACAGCACCAACTGTCTTAATACTACACACACACACACACACACACACACCTCCATAGTAAACACATTATAGCCTGAAAGGAGCCCTTTTTAAACCTTATATTTCATATCGTTGTTGTCGGGCAGAAACCTCTTATCTCCATATTCTAACTGTTAAGGTCCTTGCACACTGGTGCGTCTTTTCGTTGCGTTTTTTTTACAACAATGAAAAAAATTGAAAAAACAATGGAAAAAAAAAAAACGCAACGAAAAGACGCACCAGTGTGCAAGGACCTTTAAGGTGGTTACACACCGGCGAATATGCGAATATACGCAAAATTCGGACTCGTTCCGAATAATTAAAAGACGCTTTTTTCGCTCCGCGAAACTGGTGTGGAAGCTTGCATTGACTTTATAAGGTTTAAAAAAAAAACGTAATATTCGCATGAAAAAAATCACGCCGGTGTGTAAGGACCTTTAGTGTTTTTTTCATAAATTAACGCTCTACTTCATACTACAGATCACACTACAGCGTCACACACACACAACAGCAGCAGATCTGTAAGCTTCGGAGCTCAGAGATCTGCTCCTTTTCAATTTGAATCCTGAAAAATAACATATGAAACTTATTTTTTCAAACATGTTTGAAACATGAGGTTTCCACCCGACAGAGACAATATAATTGCTCGCATATTAATTCATCAATCAGTTCATTAATTCATTAAAAGACGGCACCGTTTGTGTCTAAACCTCGCTCCGTGTCTCAGAGGAGGGGCTGCGGGCGGTTCAGAAACCCCGCCTACCGGTGACATCATCGGTTATGTTCATTTCAAACAAGATTTGGTCTTTTTAACGATGCAGGAACAAAATGTCTTCCATTTCAGTGTGTCGCTAACCTTCCAGGAAGAGACAGGATGCAGTTTCTACTATCAAAGCCATTAAGAGCGGGAAAGCATCTGTCATCTTAGATTTGAACCACTTTTATAACCATTATCTCATATACTTTGGGCTAATTTTTGAAAAATCTTATGAATATATATATATATTTAAAGCGAACATTTGTAACTCAAATCTTTGCTTCTGGGGGAATTCTACAAATGTCTTCTAAATCCAAACAGTTTCTTGAAAAAAACTCTTGCTAATGTTGCTATAATATCAGTGGTTCTCCAACTTTTTCCAAATTTTAAAAAATGTCTATAAAAAAAAAATGGCTAAATATTTTTTTGTTTAATAGCCAAAGTATAAAATAATGGTTAAAGTGGTGTAATGGGTTAACTCGGAATCCCCCATGGATGATGTCACTGGTAGGCAGGTTTCTGAACTGTCCAGTGGACAGAACTGGCGTCGTCTAGAAGAGCTTTAACCCATTAAAATCTAAATCCTAACAGTTTTTGGAAACCTGTTTTTCAAAGATTTAAAAAAAAAAAAGATTTTTCAAAAACAGCAGATCTACACGCTCATAGTGCCTCACTCGGTGCCGCGCTATGAGCTTGTATGTCTGCTATTTTTGAATAGCCAAAGAAATCGTAAGTGACATAGATGCGTTCCAGGTCTTACAGGGTTTGGTGAGCACCACTGAAGGTTGAAAATGGATGAACTTAAGATTTGAAAGAAAAAAAACGGAGGAGGCATCGAAACAGAATTGCGTGTAAAACATCACAACTGATCCGGAAAGCAGCGCCTTTTCCGTTTATAACGACATGTTCCTCAAATCAAGACAAACTGACGCACTTTGTGGGATTAAAGTTACAGAACGGCTGTAACTGGACTAACCCATTCCTCTCAAAGATCAACTGGACTAAACCATTCCTCTCAAAGATCAACTGGACTAAACCATTTTTTTAATTTTCCATTCAAACTATAAAAATAAATGAAAAAATACATCAGTTTATGAGGGATTAATGCCAACCCTTGTTTACAGTATGTCATTTGCACATACACTTGTGATCCAGGACAAACTTCTAATTAAAAGACATTGATGTAATAAAGATGAATGTTTTTTTGGCGCAATTATTCATACAATTGTAATTACTGAACTGTATTATTATTAAAGCTACAATGCAGCAGTGGTGTAAAGTAACTAAGTACATTTACTTAAGTACAATTTTACATACATTAACCACTTTAGCTTTATTTTATACATAGGCTAATTGAAAATAGCCGATCTACAAGCTCACAACTCGTCGCATCGCGACGCGTTGTGAGCTTGTAGATCTGCTATTTTCAAACATTTTAGTACTTTTACTTTTGGTACTTTAAGTACATTTTGATGCCAATACTTTCGTACTTTCACTCAAGTAAATTTTGAATTCTGGACTTTTACTTGTAACAGAGTATTTCTATATTGCAGTATTGGTACTTAAGTAAAGAATTTGAGTACTTTTTCCACCACTGCAATCCAGAACCTGAAGAGTAAAACATTAAATAATTTGAACCAATCTGTATGGTAGAGTATGTTACTACAATAGAACTAGACGCCTACATCTGCAGTGGTTGGAGGTTGGAGGTCTCCCTACTACTCTACCAAGTGTTGCTCAAAGTGGGGGTCCAACTAGGACCCTCAGCGGGTTCCAAATGGACCTTGTACAGGTCTGTAACACTCTATGTGTACACTCAAAACACCATGTTAGGTGCAGTTACTGTGTCAGGAGAGAGGGAGAGACAGTGGACATAAAACCTATGGATTGTAGTTTTAATGACCAATTATTCAAAGGATACTGAATTCAATGCCCACCGTGTGTGTGTGTGTGTGTGTGTGTGTGTGTGTGTGTGTGTGTGTGTGTGTGTGTGTGTGTGTGTGTAATGGTCACTCTTTGAAGTATACAGTCGGTTTGTGTGCATGTTATGCAAAAAGGAGAAGGGAGATCACTATATAATGCCAAAACAGACACTTAAATTACCTTGAACCACATGAACCACCACCAGGTGTCACTATTCTGGGGCCAACGTCAGGCAAAAATGAATAAATAAGCAATTTATTTGATTTTTGTTCCCGCCAAAAACAGCCAATTTACAAGCACGGTGTGTTGTGAGCTTGTAAATTGGCTGTTTTTGGCGGGAACAAAAATAAAATAAATTGCTTATTTATTAATTTTCTGTCCCAATTCTGGGGTGAAAATTCGGCCAAAAAAAGTCAGCAGATCTACAAGCTCCCACTGCGTGGCAACGTGATGCTTTGTTAGCTTGAAGTTCAGCCGTTTTCAGAGAAGGGTTTTGGCATAGAGGGTCAGCTAATAGTCAGGGGATATTAGCAGAAAGATTTCCAATCTTGGAATAAATTCCTTACCAAAAGAAATCTTCACCAATGTGTTTGTAAAGGTGTCTAGTAACACATCTCACAAAGACTGAAATGCAGTTTCCCTAGGAGAATTTTTGACAGCTCCTTAAAGTTGTGGTACCCAACATTTCCCTGCATTTCCATGCAGGAGGGGGAAAAAAAATCAAATTTTAATTCTGTTTTAAGTAGCATGTGAGGGGTCAAACTAGGGTGTTTTTATGATTCTGAATCCATTGCAAGCATTTGTTTTGCACCAAAACCACTCCTTGGGCTAAAAACGGCCATAGCCATCCTTGTCCAGGTATACTTTTTGTGTAAAAAGCCCATTGAGATTGGGCTGTTTATAGCCCAAGGAGTGGTTTTGGTGCAAATCAAATGCTTGCAATGGATTCAGAATCATAAAAACACCCTAGTTTGACCCCTCACATGCTACTTAAAACAGAATTAAAATGTGTTTTTTTCCCCCGCATAAGGTTATGGTGGGTACCCCAACTTTAAGGAGCTGTCACAAATTCTCCTAGGGAAACTGCATTTCAGTCTTTGTTAGATGTGTTACTAGACACCTTTACAAACACATTGGTGAAGATTTTTTTTTGGTAAGGAATTTATTCCAAGATTGGAAATCTTTCTGCCAATATCCCCTGACTATACAGTAAGTACACACTAGAGTGTTCAAGTGTGTAATATCCAGGTCTATTTTGTAGTGGCTTCACTTCTCCTCTTTCATACTTTGGACTTTTGCATTCCGTCTGTCAGGTTTTTAGCCCATTAAGACCTGAACGCGTCTGTGTCACTTTTTCATTTGAGCTAAAAAGCATTATTTTACACTTTGGCTATTCAAAAATAGCAGATCTACAAGCTCAGAGTGCCGAGCTACGAGCTTGTAGATCTGCTATGTTTGAAAAATCGTGAAAATGTGTGCAAATCTTTGAATATGGTTTAAAAGCGATCATTTTTAACTCTATTCTTTGCTTCATGGGGGTCCCTGGAACAAAACATTTTGAGATGGGGGTCGGCGGTCAAATACATATAATTCTGGGGGTCCTTGACAAGAAAAAGTTTGAGCACCACTGATATAGAAACATAGGTTTTTTCAGAAAACTGTTGGGATTTAGAAGACATTTGTAGAATCGGCTTCAGGTCTTAATGGGTTAAATGAAAAGGGAAAAAAATAAACCGCGTTCAAATGGATCCAATGTAGTTATTATTTAGTCACAAGCTTTTCATTGGCTCAATATTTATAAAACACACACACACACACACACACACACTTAGAAACACTTTAACACACAAAAAAAAAATCTGAAATAGTAAAAATAGCAGCTCTATATCGCATCTCATTGTGAGCTTGTAGATCAGCTATTTTCGCTACTTTTGCGTGATGATAGGAAGTATGGCATTATACGGATAGTTCACCCGGAAAATGACTTTTTTTCTATGGATTAGTCACCCCATGGAGACTTGAATTCATGGATATTTTTTAGTTTTTGTCTCATTCCTAACACAATAACATTACTTTTTATAACAATTATTGGTTTAGGAATGCGGGGGAAAAAAATAAAAAATCCATGAATTCAAGTCTCCATGGGGTGACCAATCAATAGAAAAAAAGTACTTTTGGGGGTGAACTATCCCTTTAATCTGTAAAAAATAAAAAAAAATAAACAGTTGAAATATGAGTCTTTGTGCCCAACAGCAATGATTTGTAGGAATCCCATTTTTCAGTGCATTCATTCATCCATTCATTCACATCTCTCAATATACAAAACAGTAAACTCCATGTATAAAAAAAAAAACATCACAAATCAGCCACAGGTGTCGAAGAAGAGCTACGACTTCCTGGGTTTCTTCTGCCGTTTAGGGTGGGGGGGTTCATTCTGTTTAGGGTGCGGGGGCTCATTTCTCAGTTGATGCCATATGTACGAGGAGGCTCTGGTGAACACCTCCCCACAGAGGCAGGAGAACGCCTGCCTGCACTCCTTCCTCGCGCGCGCCCTGCGCCTCCCCGCCCGTCCGAACCGCCTCAGCCGGCCCCGCATGTGCCTGGCCAGCAGCCCGGCGCCGTAGAAGCTCTCCCCGCACCCGGCGCACACGTAGCTGGTGGCCTCGGCGTGGCGCACGCGGTGCCGCAGCAGGTGCAGCCGCCGCAGGAAGACGCGGCCGCAGTCGGCGCACGGGTGCGGGTGGGACCGGCACCCCGCCCGCCCCCAGGGCCCCCGCCGGTGGAGGTAGCGGTGGGCCACGGCCAGCGAGGGCTGCCGCGAGACGGCGCCGCAACGCCGGCACGAGTGCGCCGCCTTGGAGCGCCAGCCCATGCCCAGGCGCCTCTCCAGCGCCAGCTCGCGGCTCGTGTTCTTAAAGATGGCGATGATCTGCAGCTGGGGCTTGGAGGAGGAGGAGGAGGGGGAAGAGGAGGAGGAGGGGTATTCGGGAGGAGGGGGCGCGCGGCGAGGAGGAGCGGCGATGGCCGAGCCGACCGGCACGGGGGCCGCGGTGTACGGAGGAGGAGGAGGAAGAGGTCCCCGGGGACGATACGGAAGACCCCGGGGACGGTACGTCACCGCGGAGGACGTCCCTGCTGCCAGAGGCTGGGCGGGGGCCACGTGCAGCGGGTAGGGCGGCGGGGGGCCGGCGGGGGCCGACTGACCGGGAGGGGCTTGAGCAGGATGTCCGAGGTCGGGGGCACCGGGGAGCGAGGGGGCGTCCGGCAGAGAGACCTTGATGCTGAACTTGGTGCTGTGTGCTTCCACCTTGTGGTTCAGCAGGTCCTTGTTGGTGGAGAAGAAGGCGTCGCACAGGTGACAGCGGTTGATGTTGGCGATGACCGGCGACGCCGTGCAGCTCATCAGGATGAACGGCTGGCGGCTTCCCTTGGCGCACGGGTGAGCCTCGTAGCTCTTGTGGAACGGGAAGATCTGCCGGCACAGGGCGCAGCCGTACCAGCACACCTTGTGCTCCAGGAGCTCCTTCTCGGTGGGCAGGTGCTCCTTGCAGTGGCAGCACTGCAGGACGCCCTTCTTCACGGGGCAGCGCATCTTGTGCACGTTCAGACAGCGGAACGGGCCTTTGCCGCACAGGACGCACATGGTGTTGAGCGGCCCGATGCTCAGGTGGTTGTTGTTGGGCTCGTCGGCCCTCGCTTTCTCCTTGCCCCAGTCGGGGTCCTCGTCGGAATGGTCGTCGTCGTCGCTGCTGCTGGAGCTGGACAGAGGACTCAACAGGCCGGCGTTGGCCGGGACGATGCTGGCGATCCGGACCGACCTCCTCGTGCCCTCCCGCTGCGGCCTCCTTCCCTGCTTCCCTGAGCCGTCTTTCGCTCCGTCGCCCGCGTGCCGGTCCGAGTCCGGGTCGGGGCGGCCGGCTGTGCTCTCGCTGCCCCCGGGGTCAACGGGAACCTCTGCTCCTTCTTCCTTCATCTCCCAGGACATGGCGTACGCGTGATCCTCCGTCACGTGGCTGCAGCGCTGCTGTAGCTCGCCATCCGTCGTCAGGCCGTTCACCAGCGGGCTCCGATGTGGCGCGTTTTCGTCGCATTCGACGCGGTCGGGGGGCTCTTGTTTGATCTCAACACCTATGAAGGGTCTGGACTCTGTCTGTGACTCGTTTTCTGCTTCCATTGCAGTGAAGGGTCTGGACTCTGTCTGTGACTCGCTTTCGGCTTCCATTGCAGTGAAGGGCCTGGACTCTGTCTGTGACTCGCTTTCGGCTTCCATTGCAGTGAAGGGCCTGGACTCTGTCTGTGACTCGCTTTCTGCTTCCACTGCAGTGAAGGGCATAGACTCTGTCTGTGACTCGCTTTCGGCTTCCATTGCAGTGAAGGGCCTGGACTCTGTCTGTGACTCGCTTTCTGCTTCCACTGCAGTGAAGGGCATAGACTCTGTCTGTGACTCGCTGTCAGTGTCTGTTGCAGTGAATGGCCTGGACTCTGTCTGTGACTCGCTTAAGGCTTCCATTGCAGTGAAGGGTCTGGACTCTGTCTGTGACTCGCTTTCTGCTTCCACTGCAGTGAAGGGTCTGGACTCTGTCTGTGAGTCACTGTCAGCATTTGTTGCAGTGAAGGGTCTGGACTCCATCTGTGACTCGCTTTCTGCCTCCACTGCAGTGAAGGGTCTGGACTCTGTCTGTGACTCGCTGTCAGCGTCTGTCGCAGTGAAGGGTCTGGACTCCATATGTGACTCGCTTTCTGCTTCCATTGCAGTGAAGGGTCTGGACTCTGTCTGTGACTCGCTGTCAGCGTCTGTCACAGTGAAGGGTCTGGACTCTGTCTGTGAGTCACTGTCAGTGTCTGTTGCAGTGAAGGGCCTGGACTCCATCTGTGACTCGCTTTCTGCTTCCATTGCAGTGAAGGGTCTGGACTCTGTCTGTGACTCGCTGTCAGCGTCTGTCACAGACTCTCCACCTACTTTGCCGTCGTGTTCGTGATCGTCACTCGCCAGCTTGGAGCAGTCGGGCGACGGGACATCCGGCGCGTAAGGAGACGATGACGACGACGACGACGATAACGTCGTACCGGGTGGTTCTTCGGCCGACTCGTTATGCCGTCTGTCCTTTTTACCGCTACCGTTAAAAGAGCGAGGCGATCCGGAGGGGCGCGAGCCGCAAGACGTCGACTTGTGGGCGTTGTAGTCGTGCACGTCGTAAAATATGAACCCGCAGCCGTCGCACAGGCTGTGCATGGAGTGCGCGTTCTTCAGGTGCGTGTACAGAGACACCTGGGGGAAAAAAAAGGTAGATGCATAAGTGGTGTTGATTTTGACAGCAAATTTTGATTTAGTTTTAGTCAGTCTTTTGAATCAAAATCCATTTAGTTTCAGTCATATTTTAGTCATCTGAAATGTTTTACTGTTAGTCTAGTTTTAGTCGACTAAATATCATAAGATTATAGTCGATATAGTCGATTTAGTCAACTAAAATGTATGTTGGCGGTGCCTTGATGGCGTCGTAATGGCTGATTTTACACATGGTTGCATGCTGAAAATAGCCGATCTATAAACTGCGACGCGTTGTGAGCTTGTAGATCGGCTATTTTCAGAGCGCAACACCCAAGCGCAACCAAGCATAAAATGACTTGTCTTTTACTTGTCTCTACTGGATCTCTTCTCCACTAGATCCCTCACTAACATTTTAGTCTAGTTTTTATTTGTCGAAATTGTCAATATATTTAGTCTTCGTATTAGTCATCATAGCTCCGTTTTTATTTAGTTTTCGTCAGTGAAAAAAGGTAGTCGACGAACATTTTTCGTCATAGTCTTAGTCGAGGAAATCAACACTGTGCATAAGTGTCAGAGGGGTGAATCTTTGGAACGGCTTGGACGATGAACTAAAAAAGTGTAGAACCATAAATACTATTTTTTTTAAAGAATGTATAAATCTAAAATAATAGATAAATATAGAACATTAATGTGAATTTTGAATACTGGAAGTAATATTGTCTTTGTAAGCCAATCTGATCTTATCAATTATATCTTAATTACATATTGATTACGTATTATAAAGTATTATTCAAATTGATTACTATAGTATTATGGATATTGAAATTGAGAAATCTGTAAGTCTTGTCTTTTGGTTGTCGTGATCACGTTTTGTCTTGTTTTTCTCTGTTGTGTTGATTTTCTCTTTTGTTTGTTTTCTCGTTTGTGTGTTTGTCTTTTTTCTTGTTTTCGTAGTTTTTTTTTTCCCCTTTACGTAAATTTCTTGACATTTTCCATGTAAAGGACAGGCAAAATAAGCCATTGGCTTCAGCCTACACCTTTTTGGTCTAAACCATATATGATATGATATGATACGATGAATATATTGAATTCTCCTGTCATGACCAAAATAAATGACTACTACTACTACTACTACTACTACTACTACTACTCAGTGGCATGCACAGACATTTTGAGGGGCAGGTGCTCAAGTAAATTATACTTTTTTTTGTTTACTTGGTCTGCTCTTTTTTCCCTCTACACCTATACCTCCACGCCAAAAATAGCCAATCTACAAGCCCACAACGCCTCGCAGCGCGAGGCGTTGTGAGCTTGTAGATCTGCTATTTTTGGCTAAAGTTCTCCTCAGAAAAGGGATGTTAGGTTTCGAGTGGTTATGGTAAAAAGAAAAATCATGTCACATAAAGATTTGGCGGACCCCCTGTAGTAACTCTGAGGACCCCCTAGGGGTCCCGGACCCCCTGTTGAAGACCCCTGCTGTAAACTGAAAAAAAACTAAACGTTTTTTTCCTTTTTTTTCAAAAGGGCACTTCTGGTCAAGAGGGCAAAGGGCAGGTGCTCTAGCACCACCTAGAGTCTATCTGTGCACGTCCCTGCTACTACTACTACCTTGCGGGAGAAGGTCACTCTGCAGATGTGGCACGTGGCCTGGGCGTCGTGGCTCTTGTAGTGCGCCATCAGGCTGTGCTTGCAGGGGAACTTCTCGCCGCATTCCCAGCACGCCAGCTTCCTGTCGACGAGCTCCGCCGAGTGCTCCTCGTCGCTGCCGTAGAACTCTGCGCACACGTGGTCGGGTCTGATCTGTTGGAACGCGTGACACGGTTTTTACAGGCGTGCAAAAAACAGACCAGAGGGTGGGAAAAGGTGACGAGACCGAATGTGTGCGCCGCAATAGTTTTTGTGTTGCCAGATGTACGATAATTATCCTATTTGTACTATAATTTCCAAAAATGCCCAAATGTACGATCATTTCGCCATATCACAAAAAAGTGAGTGAATTTACTAAAGTCCCCGTCTGCTGATTCAGGATCCGGTTTGGCTTTTCAAAATAAGTCAGTAAATCAGTCAATCTGACCCTAGATCTGTACTTAGAGGCATTACAAACACTGGTTGCATCTTTCTAGTCCAGTTTCAGGCTTTTATTTGTTTGAGGTCCAGGAAGTTGTCTGCTTCCACACAGCATATGTGATGCGTTCTTATCTCGTAGGAGAGTCTCAAACTAGGTTGTTTTCTTGAATATATACATTTAGTTTAAAATGACATATTTACTTTTTTGTCTGTGAAACGATAGTTTTCTTTCAAATACGATCATTTTAAGTAGGGATGCACCGAAAGGCCGAATATGATAAATATATATATACATATACATATATATATATAATGAATTTATTTGTTTACCAATGTTGATCAGCTACCTGATTATGGCAAAAGACATGATTATGGCAAAACTTAACTTAAATAATAATCACTATTATGGGTCCATAAAACATTTATTAAAGGAGGAGTTCACCCAAAAAATGACTTATTTTCTATCAATTACACACCCCATGAAGCCTTGATTTCATGGATTTATTTTTGTTTTTGTGGCATTCCTAAGACAATAATTTGATAACCGTGTGTATTTCCGGTAGGAGACACAAATAATGTACTTTGTGTCTCCTACCGGATACATTAGCCGGTAGGAGACGGGAATCAAATCATTAGCTTAGGAATGCGACAAAAACTAAAAATAATCCATGGATTCAAGGCTTCATAGGGTGTGCAATTGGTAGAAAATAAGTCATTTTTTGGGTGAACTCCTCCTTTAAGCACTTTTGAATCCATACATTAATTCCAGACTGACTGCTGAAAGATTGTAAAATGTAAACATTTATATAATTATATAATAATATTATTCCACATTTTATTCCAAGATTTTTCCAAGATATGTTTCGGTTTCTTTCGGTCGATATGTTTCGGTTTCTTTCGTGATATTTTTTCGGCGTTAAAACCCTTTTGGCCGAAAGCCGAAAATGCATTTTTTAACCATTATTGGCCGATATGTTTTAAGCCTCCGGTACGTTCATTTTAAATTTCCCATCTGGCAGCAACACTGACGACCAGGTTAAATCCATGCAAACAATCACCTGCCGACACTCATCCATCTCTGACGGCAGGTCAGCGGGATGGGGGGGGGCTGTAGATGTAGCTGATCTCAGGTCAGATGGATCGGCCGGTGTGGATGGTGCAGGTACAGTGGTGTTCTCCGTCAGGGCTGATTCCAGGTCAGCTGGATGGGGAGGTGTAGGCGGTGTAGGGGTGGTGTTCTCCGTCAGGGCTGATTCCAGGTCAGCGGGATGGGGAGGTGTTGACGGTGCAGGTTCACTGGTGTTCCCTGTATAATGGAAAAATATGAAATGACTATATTTGGAGTAATATTTAATGTACAGTATATACCAGTGTTTGACTAAATCTATGACGAAACAAGTTCGCTCGAAAAAAACAAAATAAAAACTAAGCTGTGGTATGATGACTAAAACCTAAATATATTGACAATTTCATCAACAAATAAAAACTGTATAAAAATGTTAGGGAGGGATTCTAAGTGGAGAAGAGACCCAGGAGAACTAAGACACGTCATGTTATGCCCACGCTGGGAAAGACCTAGACAGTCGAGTGTCTGAACGGAAGTACCAGAATTTTAGTACCGCCCAAGGAAATGACATTTTACACGCTTTACTTTAAGTCTGTTTACATTCTCCGTGAATGAAACGAGTGTTGTGATTGGTCGGAAAACGGTTTCAGGGGGGAATATGTACAGTGGTGGAAAAAGTACTCAAATTCTTTACTTCTTAAGAAAAAGTACCGATACTGCAATATAGCAATACTCTGTTACAAGTAAAAGTCCAGAATTCAAAATTTACTTGAGTAAAAGTACAAAAGTATTGGCTTCAAAATGTACTTAATTAATGGTCAACTAAACTCTACCTGGTGTGTTATCCTCTGGTCGGGGGGGTGTTGGTGTGTTATTCTCTGGTCGGGGGGGTGTTGGTGTGTTATTCTCTGGTCGGGGGGGTGTTGATGTGTTATCCTCTGGTCGGGGGGGGGTTGGTGGTGGTCTTCTCCTATCCCGCCGGTTACAGCGCTCAGTGTTTGCTCCTTTCACGTCTTTGAGCCCGAGGTGGAGTGAAGGTAACCAGTCTGGATGACACTCCAGCATTTCATTGGCTGGATAACCTGAAGAAAAACAAACAAACAAAAAAACACAGTATTAGGGCTTTATTATACCCAACATGTTTCAGTACATTGTTGATAGAAATCATTCCATGGTTTCTTAAGCTTTAGTTTTTGGCATTTTCATGCCTTTATTCAGATTAGGTCAGGTTTGAGCAGTGGTTCTAAAAGTGGGGTCCGTCCTGGAACCCCCAGGGGTCCTTGAGGGAGTTCCAGGGGGTCCCCGGCTGAATGATTGATAGTTGAACCAAATGGACCTTTAAAGGTTCTATGACATTCATTTTCACGTTTTTTTTTTTTTTTTTTACGTTTTTTGGGGGGTTTTATGACCTCAATTAGAACCAAAAAACCTGAACTTTGAACATTAAGTGGATTTTCTGTGGTCTGGGGTTTTCTGAATAATTAGGCTGAAAAGTAATTTGTGATTGGCCCCTGGACTTTGATGTCACAGACAGTCCATTAATCCAGAGAGGTAGAGGCGATGATTGACAGTCAAAATCCTTCAACAGCGACACCCGCAGGCAAAGATGTCTTTTTAAATTGCATTTGAAAAGGCTTTAGAAATCAGAGAGAAAAAAATCCTGCCATGGATTGTGGATTTTTCAGTTAAAACTTGTAATACACGTTTGAAGGACCATGATAAATACTTTTATCGTAAAACTGAATGTCATGAAACCTTTAAAAAAGGTCTGTGACTCTTGAGTGTACAAATGATTTGTAAACGCTAATAGGTCTTATTTATACTAAATTGCAGGGGGGTCCTTGAAATTAAAAAAAATTTGAGAACCACTTGTGTTGAGAAACCAAACCACCAGAGTACAAACCACAGACCTCCACAGACCTCTACAGACCTCTACAGAGGCCTCTCGCGGGTCACAGACAACAAGGTCAGAGAGAGAAGGGTGAGGCTGGCTGGACACCGTGTCAGGCACCTGGAACTATAGGCCTCAGGTCACACTTATTATCGCAATTATTTCAGATAGTCGCAATTATTTTTGCGTCATAATCGTTTGCAAGTAGAAACATTTTCACACCTTTTCAAATATAAAAAAAAAACAGAAATAGCAGATCTACAAGCTTACAACGCGTGACTTTGTAATTTCATACATTTTTCAATGTATAAAATAATTAAATGTCAATCATTTCTTCGTATATTTAAGTTATTTGTCATATCTGCCCTGTGCAGTTAATTACCTAAAAGGCTTCATTATGTTCAAAGGCCAAACACACAATTAAATCTTTAATCGCAATTATTTGAGTGACAAATAATCGTCAACTTAAATTTGTAATGGTGACAGACCTGGAACTGGTGTTGAGCAAACTGACACTAACTGTGTCTGTGGGAGCCTCAGCTAGGAGGGGAAAGAGGTGCACCACCTACATAGACACACCACCTACATAGACACAGCACCTACATAGACACAGCACCTACATAGACACACCACCTACATAGACACACCACCTACATAGACACGCCACCTACATAGACACGCCACCTACATAGACACACCACCTACATAGACACACCACCTACATAGACACACCATCTACATAGACACACCACCTACATAGACACACCATCTACATAGACACACCACCTACATAGACACACCACCTACATAGACACACCACCTACATAGACACACCATCTACATAGACACACCACCTACATAGACACACCACCTACATAGACACACCATCTACATAGACACAACACCTACATAGACACACCATCTACATAGACACACCATCTACATAGACACACCACCTACATAGACACACCACCTACATAGACACACCACCTACATAGACACACCACCTATATAGACACACCACCTACATAGACACACCACCTACATAGACACACCATCTACATAGACACACCACCTACATAGACACACCACCTACATAGACACACCATCTACATAGACACAACACCTACATAGACACAGCACCTACATAGACACAGCACCTACATAGACACGCCACCTACATAGACACACCACCTACATAGACACACCACCTACATAGACACACCACCTACATAGACACACCACCTACATAGACACACCACCTACATAGACACACCATCTACATAGACACGCCACCTACATAGACACACCACCTACATAGACACGCCATCTACATAGACACAACACCTACATAGACACACCATCTACATAGACACACCACCTACATAGACACACCACCTACATAGACACGCCATCTACATAGACACAACACCTACATAGACACACCATCTACATAGACACACCACCTACATAGACACACCGCCTACATAGACACACCGCCTACATAGACACACCACCTACATAGACACACCACCTACATAGACACACCACCTACAGACACACTAAAGCGTGACAGCGGAGCTAACAACACTTCAGAGCTCCAGACCCTGGTGCTATACAGACAGGAGGGCAGCGATCCAGGAGGCCCGTGTTGGCGTCGCCTGCCTAGTCCGCACCAGCGTGATATAACTATGAGAGTGACGACACAAGCGCTGGCTCCCATTGTAAGAATGGAATGCGGAAGTTCTCGTGCCATCTCAATGAGGAAGTTCCAATGTTTGGAACTACAGGAGGAGGCAACGTCCCGCTTTGCGGCGAGATCAGAGCATTGACGCAACTCTCTTTTCTACACTCTGGTCCGCACCCTCCCCTCACATACAGAACCAGAACACACTTTATTGTCACATGACACGATGATTACAGTAAAAGAGTGGGTGAAATTAGTGTGTGTGTGTGTGTGTGTGTGTGTGTGTGTGTGTGTGTGTGTGTGTGTGTGTGTGTGTGTGTGTGTGTGTGTGTGTGTGTGTGTGATCTCTCCACATTGCAGTCACGGGAAGTTATAAAAGGGAAAGAGAATAAAGAAGAAATGAACACGCAATCGATAGATAGATAGATTTGCAACGTTTCAAAAGCTGTACAAATGTAGCCAAATGGACCCGTATTATGGGGGTTCTTGAAATTAAAACGTTTGAGAACCGCTGATCTAGGAATACATTTAGGCAGTATATCGGCAGAATGATTTACTGTGACAGGCTGTGTGGATGGTATTGTTTTCACCTCTGTGTGTGTGTGTGTGTGTGTGTGTGTGTGTGTGTGTGTGTGTGTGTGTGTGTGTGTGTGTGTGTGTGTGTGTGTGTGTGTGTGTGTGTGTGTGTGTGTGTGTGTGTGTCAGGGATGGGACAATATGAACATTTCCTGTCATGATTAATTATTGTGGCCAAATAACGAGAGGAGCGCTTGTTTTTAGTTATCACAGCAGGGCAGGTGCGCCGACCGAGCAGGCTTGAGGCTCAGCAGCGAGCTGCTAGGCGAGCGAATGACCGCGGCAAGCAGCCAATGGCCGCCGCGCGCATCGAGGAGCGCACCGTCCACGTTGGCAAGTCGTGGTGGACGGAATTGTTTATCGCGAGCGCTCCCTAGCTCAGCCAATCAACCCTCCCCAACCCTCCTAGAAAGGAAACAAAGAGATATGGCCCAGTAGCTTAGTCACTGTCAGGCTATTAACTGTAGCTACCAGTTAATACCAGAGTTGCTAGGCTGCCAGCGAACTGTGTTAAGTTAGCCGTTTTCTTGTTCTCCCTGATTTAGTCGTTATATCAATCGATTCCTCCCCACACACACACATGTCTGTGTTGTCAGTCACTGCTGTTGTATCCTACCTGCCAGTGAGGAGCCCCTACTGGGAGGACGTAGGGCCTTCGTCCTACTCCTCCCGCCCAACACTCCCTGCTGACAGGCTCCGCCCCCAGCCCGTAAGGATTACGTGCAGCGACAAATATCACCCTCCGCGCCCCGGCTTCCCTCCCCCGAACACGCATAGATATATATATAAAGGCTATATGACTCACCTGCGCTGCTGGCCAATGGAGTACGACGTTGCCACATGGCGGCCATCTTGCGACGGTCATTCATAACATTATGTCTATGGTGCATGTACTTTGAAATAACCATAGCGTGCTCAATTTTCATCCGATTTTCAAACGGTTTGGTGTGTTGTAAACACCAAAGATGTAGTTATGATACTGCATACTTAATGTTATTAAAAAAATAACATGATTAACATGATTATAATTATAAGTATTCAGTATCATAACTACATCTTTGGTGTTTACAAAACACCAAACCGTTTGAAAATCGGATGAAAATTGAGCACGCTATGGTTATTTCAAAGTACATGCACCATAGACATAATGTTATGAATGACCGTCGCAAGATGGCCGCGGTTGAGCTACGCTTGCAACGGCCCCTTGAGCCATCTAGCCTTTATATATATCTATGCGAACACGGGCCGGTTGTGTTCGTACAGATAGAGTCTAGACGCTGGACAAAGCCAGTTAGCTGTGTGTTTTTGATCATAACTCACCTGTGTGAAAATGTCGCGAACAAACCAACCAGTGCTGTGGAATGCTGCTGAAGGTGACGTCTGTGCGTCTCACGGCCGCTACCCACGCTGTGCGACGCCTCCTGGTCAACTCGGCCAAAGGACCTCCACAGTCGCGCTTCCAAGAAGGAAAGCTGAACAAGCGGAATCCATGAACGTGGCTGTTCGCACAGCGCTCCACAGAACCGTTTGTGCAGCCCACAACACAGCAAGTGTTCACCATTCCAGAAACTCCCCCCCTCAGCAGCTAAACTTCTACCTCCAATACCGTTACTAATTACCACTTATATACATACGGTCTCTAGCGTGGTGTCACGAAACTCCAAGCCCCACAATGCCTTGCGTTTCTGCCACTTCCTCTCAGGTCAGTCGAGGTCACCACCCTTTAACCAATCATGGTCACAATCCTGGGAGATCTGCAGAAAGAATGTGACACAACATATAACTTCTTCTGTGATGATAATGTAACGCCATGTGTTCAAAGTATTATGCTATGCTAAGCGCTAACTGTAAGTATTTGGCCGTAGACCCTCCCCCTCAATCTGAAAATATGTTGTAACCTCCCATACAAACCCATTTTTTCACCCAGTGCCAATTGCCTAGGGTAATCATGGGCGCTACACTCCCTCTGCCAGCCTAGGGAGAGCCCAGAGCTGAGCTCATGCCTCCTCCAATGCATGAGGAGCTAGCAAGCCGCTTCCTATCACCCGACAGGGGGGAGTTTCCCCAGTAGGACGTAGCGCGTGGAAGGAACACGTTATTCCAACCAGTTCCTTTCCCCTCCATCAGGCGCCCCGGCTGGCCAGGGGGAGGCAGTATAGAGACCAGGATTACTGCATGTTTTTTTGTATGAGGGTATAAACTACCCTAGGAGGCACGGGGAGAACATGCAAACTCCACACAGAAAGGCCCTTTCACCAAAAAGCTAAACGTTGTTTTTGTTAAAAATGCATTCCAAACATATCGTCAACATTTTTTGTAATGATTATAAAAATAATAATAATAGCAGATCTGTTATTTTAGGGTTAAAGTGGTTGAACTCTTTTTGCTGGGGACCCCTTGGAACCCCCCCCCCAAGGACCTCCTGGGGGTCCTCGGACCCCACTTTGAGAACCACTGTGTTTACTAGTATCTGCAGCAGAGTGAGTATAATGACACTGATATAAACACATATGAATAAATAAAAGGTTAAAATGTAACCCACCATCAAAGTGAAAGTGTCGTGCTGCCTGTAGCGCGAGGCGTCCTTGATCACGCCGCTCTGCTGCACAATGATATGACGTTAAAACAACCTTATCCACGTCATAACTGCAACCGTGACGTCATAACGCCCGTTACCGTCACGCCCCCGACGTTAAAAGTGATGTAAACGTGCAGTGAATGACATAGTAGTTCCTATATTAATAGCTCCCAGGCTGATGTTGACGTTTATTATGGCGCCGCCAAAAAATAACGTCCGTCCACATCCGGGTTGGAACCGGAAGAGGCGGAGTTACGGCGTGTATCATGTTTCCCCTTCCCCCCAAACACTTACACAAATATATATTATTTATCATTGTAATATTCAGAACAGGTTGAAAACAAATATATGAATCAAATAAACTATATAATAATAATAAAGTATTAATCAATGAGAATGATGTAATTAATATTAATATTAATTGTTTTATGCAGGTAAGTTTGATACATGCAGTGTTGTTCTCATGTTTATAATATCGTCACAATTACGTTTCAGAAAGTTTACAAACTACACTCACTGAGATGATAATGTAGTTTATAAACTCAGAGCAGAACCAACGGGTTTACACGGGGTTTCATGACGAGGCCATTTGATAGACGGACCTGAGGGTGTGTTTGGTTTGTTGTCATGGTGACTGCCAGGCGGGTGGAGTTTAGGATTCTCCTATAATCCACTGTTTCTCAACGTCGGGTTCCAAAGGACCCTTTTGATTTGTGCTAATATGTACCCAAATGGACCCTTAAGGACCATAGTTGCACACTCTCAGAGTTACATTAAGTTAACACTTGAAGGATTGATTTCATGATTTAAATGAAATGAGAATAAATGTGTATCAAAATGGGGTTCCGTGGACTATAGGCGCCTGATGATGCATTATCAAACCAAGGAAGCTATCTTCATTGTATCAAACGTGGGGCCCTTGAAATGAAAAAGGTTTATACATGAGAATCACTGTATTAAAAAAATCAACAACCCACCCTCACGGGACGTCCGGAGACACTTAACATGTGCTCCAAACAAAGCGCATGTTTGCTTTGGTTTGGTTGTAGTGGATAGGATAGGATGGATGGAAGCAGATCTTTAAAACGCCTCTAAACAAACAGAATATAAACTACTTTAAGCTGTAGATGTTAGATTAGTTTCATAATGTTCACCGCCTAGCTGATTTCATCCATTCTTTGAAGCGTTTGTGGTTAAACTGACAGCTGCTAGCTAACAGGCTAGCTGGCTAATGCCATTTATAGCTGTGTTGTTTTGGTTGGCGAGTAGTACTGTCTGGTGCTGAGTAGTTATTGACTGTCAGGTGAGTGAGTGAGTGAGTGAGTAGTACTGTCTGGTGCTGAGTAGTGCTGTCTGGTACTGAATAGTTATTGACTGTCAGGTGAGTGAGTGAGTGAGGGAGTAGTACTGTCTGGTACTGAGTAGTTATTGACTGTCAGGTGAGTGAGTGAGTAATACTGCCTGGTACTGAGTAATACTGCCTGGTACTGAGTAGTTATTGACTGTCAGGTGAGTGAGTGAGTGAGTAGTACTGTCTGGTACTGAGTAGTACTGCCTGGTACTGAGTAGTTATTGACTGTCAGGTGAGTGAGTGAGTAGTACTGTCTGGTGCTGAGTAGTTATTGACTGTCAGGTGAGTGAGTAGTACTGTCTGGTACTGAGTAGTTACTGTCTGGTGAGTGAGTGAGTGAGTAGCGCTGCCTGTAGCATCATGTCAGAGTCGGGTCACAGCCAGCCAGGGATGTACGGTCAGGGCCGGAGGAGGAGGAGGCGTCGCGGGGACAGAGACGTGGGGCCCCCAGGGGCCCAGAACCTGTCTGGACCCAGCAGGGACCGAGACTATGGACCCAGAGAACACAGGGTACGTGTGTTAATGTTATTACTGTGAGACTATGGACCCAGAGAACACAGGGTACGTGTGTTAATGTCATTACTGTGAGACTATGGACCCAGAGAACACAGGGTACGTGTGTTAATGTCATTACTGTGAGACTATGGACCCAGAGAACACAGGGTACGTGTGTTAATGTCATTACTGTGAGACTATGGACCCAGAGAACACAGGGTACGTGTGTTAATGTCATTACTGTGAGACTATGGACCCAGAGAACACAGGGTACGTGTGTTAATGTCATTACTGTGAGACTATGGACCCAGAGAACACAGGGTACGTGTGTTAATGTTATTACTGTGAGACTATGGACCCAGAGAACACAGGGTACGTGTGTTAATGTTATTACTGTGAGACTATGGACCCAGAGAACACAGGGTACGTGTGTTAATGTCATTACTGTGAGACTATGGACCCAGAGAACACACTATGTGTGTTAATGTCATTACTGTGAGACTATGGACCCAGAGAACACAGGGTACGTGTGTTAATGTCATTACTGTGAGACTATGGACCCAGAGAACACAGGGTACGTGTGTTAATGTTATTACTGTGAGACTATGGACCCAGAGAACACAGGGTACGTGTGTTAATGTTATTACTGTGAGACTATGGACCCAGAGAACACAGGGTACGTGTGTTAATGTCATTACTGTGAGACTATGGACCCAGAGAACACAGGGTATGTGTGTTAATGTTATTACTGTGAGACTATGGACCCAGAGAACACACTATGTGTGTTAATGTCATTACTGTGAGACTATGGACCCAGAGAACACAGGGTATGTGTGTTAATGTCATTACTGTGAGACTATGGACCCAGAGAACACAGGGTACGTGTGTTAATGTTATTACTGTGAAACTATGGACCCAGAGAACACAGGGTACGTGTGTTAAGGCAGCGGCAGCCTGAGCCCATGTTATTGTTCTCGAGGGGCTGGGTTCACACCTTCTTCAAACGGCGCGGAACACCTCAGCAGTACTCGCGGACCAAAATTGGGACGTTTGCCAGGGTTGATAAACACTGTGTTAGATGTAGTATCAATTTACTATTTTTAAAAGTATTTCGCGGGCCGCTATGGACCTTTCCGCGGGCCGCAAAACGCCCGCGGGCCGCGAGTTTGACAAGTCTGTCATGGAGTTAAATTGACGCTCGTGATTTTACTTTGTGACTGTCTGTAACTCACGATGAGTTGTGCCGTGTTTCAGGATGGAAGCGAGGACCCCCCAGCTCTTCTTCAGAAGACCCCCATAATACTGGCAAAACCCCCTGGAGAAAGGGTATGTACGACACATTACGTGTTTAGAGCCAGACCAATGTTTCAGTTTGGCTGATATTTCGGCCAAACTTTTCTTCGAAGACATTGATTTGGTATCGGCAATCATGCAATTGATGTGTTCCGTTTTTTTTAACCACTTTGTTTCAACCTGGCGTCCATTATAGGGGAACATTTTCAAAAGTTTTCAAAATAATTGCCAATCTACAGGCCCACCATCTTGTAGATCGTCTATTTTCTGAATTTTCTATTTATGAAACACTTCAATCAACTCAAAGTTTTTAAAATTGTGAAGAAATAGTTTTATTTTTATTTTACTTGTATTTTATTATTTTTCATTGTTTTATATATATATATGTATCAGTCAAAACATCTGTAATTGGTGTAATTGGTCTCTCCAAAATCGACATCGGCATTTGTTGTGCTCTCGGTAGGGCTGTGAATCGTCTGCTATCTCACGAATCGATTCCGATTCCGATTCTTGGGGTCACGATTCCGATTTTTATCGATTTTTTAAAAACAAACTATTCTCGATTCAAAAGCGATTTTTTTCCGATTCAAACGATTCTCGATTCAAAACGATTCTTGATTCAAAACATTTCAGGATTTCAGGATCTACTCCAATCTGCTGGCATGAGAACAGAGTACATTTATGTAGCTTTTATAATTGTAAAGGTTTTATCAACTGATAATAATGTAAACACACAAAGGTAAATCCAAGATCCTCCCAAAAAAAAATAATATATATATATATTTTTTGAAAAAAAAAAAAAAAAAAAATGAGAAATCGATTCTGAATCGTCCAACAGTAGAATCGCGATTTTGTATTCGAATCGATTTTTTTCCGACACCCCTATAGCTCTCGGGTCTTTTTTTCACAGTCCAAGCCGTCTCAGAATGTGTCTGTCAGCGGCGCCCCGCCCCTGGAGAAGCCCATCATGCTGATCAAAGCCAGGGAGGACGGCGGGAAGCCGGGGACCCCTCCGGAGGCCTCCTCCCCGCTCACCTCCGGCTCTGGCCCTTCCAAGCTGGAGAGGGAGGGCCAGAGGCCCACTCAGCCTGTGTACCAGATCCAGAACCGAGGCATGGGGGCTGCCGCCTCCAGCAGCGCTGTGGACCGTGAGTTCAGCGTTTTACTCACAACACCACGTGGTTCTGTGACGGCAGGTCAACTCTTTAAGACCTGAGAACGGCATCTGTGTGTCATTTTTAGATTTCGTTGGGCTATTCAAAAATAGCAGATATACAAGCTCATAGCGCGGCACCGAGTGCCGCGCTATGAGCTTGTAGATCTGCTATTTTTTTTTTAAATCGTGAAAAATGTTGTGCAAATCTTTGAATATATATATATTTAAAGCGAGCATTTCTAGCTAAAATGTTCTTGCTTCTGGCGATTCTACAAATGTCTTCTAAATCAGTTTAAAACAGTTTTCTGAAACACTTATGTTGCTATAATATTAATGTCAGTGTCAAGGAGCCCCACAACGATATGTATTTGGCTGCGGACCCCCATCTCAAAAAAATAATAATCCAGGGACCCCCAGAAGCAAAGATTTGAGTAAAAAACAATTGCTTTATAGATATATATTCAAAGATTTGCAAAAAAAAAACACGATTTAAAAAAAAATAGCAGATCTACAAGCTCATAGCGCGGCACTCGGTGCCGCGCTATGAGCTTGTATATCTGCTATTTTTTAATAGCCAAAAGTATAAAATATGGATAAAGTGGTTACACAGATGCGTCCCCCGGTCTTAAAGGGTTAACTCACAACACCGAGCTGATAGTCAGGGGATATTAGCAGAACAATTTCCTATCTTGGAATAAATTCCTTACCAAAAAGAATCTTCACCAATGTGTTTGTAAAGGTGTCTAGTAACACATCTCACAAAGACTGAAATGCAGTTTCCCTAGGAGAACTTTTGACAGCTGCTGAAAGTTGGGGTACCCACCATTTCCCTGCATTTCCATGCAGGGGGGGAAAACAAATCTAAATGTAATTCTGTTTTAAATAGCATGTGAGGGGTCAAACTAGGGTGTTTTTAGGATTCTGAATCCATTGCAAGCATTTGTTTTGCACCAAAACCACTCCCTGGGCTAAAAACAGCCCAATCTCAATGGGCTTTTTACACTAAAAGTTTACCTGGAAAAGGATGGCTATGGCCGTTTTTAGCCCAAGGAGTGGTTTTGGTGCAAAACAAATGCTTGCAATGGATTCAGAATCATAAAAACACCCTAATTTGACCCCTCACATGCTACTTAAAACAGAATTAATTTTTTTTTCCCTGCATGGAAATGCAGGGAAATGGTGGGTACCCCAACTTTCAGCAGCTGTCAAAAGTTCACCTTTACAAACACATTGGTGAAGATTTATTTTGGTAAGGAATTTATTCCAAGATTGGAAATTGGAAATTGCTAATATCCCCTGACTATGAAGTGTGTAGAACAGGGGTGATGCAACGTTGACGATGGAGAGGGCCACTATATTTACACACTCACTCCAGAGGGCCACTATATTTACACACTCACTCCAGAGGGCCACTATATTTACACACTCACTCCAGAGGGCCACACTTTTTTTCATAAATTAATGCCGTACTTCGCCATTCTATGTCACACAAAAGTAGCCGATCTACAAGCTCAAGCTTGTCAGCGGTGTATCGTGCAGCCCTAGTTTGTGTGCATTGTGAATATGCCATCAAGTGTGTGAATTGAGATGCACTTCTCTCCAATCTGTTCCTCTAACGTACAGCTGTGATTGGTCAGAACAAGCTGCTTCCCCCAGAGAAAATGAAGCACGGCATCAAGCTGGTGGACGACCAGATGAACTGGTGTGACAGCGCCATGGAGGTGAGATATGAATGTAGACCAGATGAACAGGTGAGATATGAATGTAGACCAGATGAACAGGTGAGATATGAATGTAGACCAGATGAACTGGTGAGATATGAATGTAGACCAGATGAACTGGTGAGATATGAATGTAGACCAGATGAACTGGTGTGATATGAATGTAGACCAGATGAACAGGTGAGATATGAATGTAGACCAGATGAACAGGTGAGATATGAATGTAGACCAGATGAACAGGTGAGATATGAATGTAGACCAGATGAACTGGTGAGATATGAATGTAGACCAGATGAACTGGTGAGATATGAATGTAGACCAGATGAACTGGTGTGATATGAATGTAGACCAGATGAACTGGTGAGATATGAATGTAGACCAGATGAACAGGTGAGATATGAATGTAGACCAGATGAACAGGTGAGATATGAATGTAGACCAGATGAACTGGTGAGATATGAATGTAGACCAGATGAACAGGTGAGATATGAATGTAGACCAGATGAACTGGTGAGATATGAATGTAGACCAGATGAACAGGTGAGATATGAATGTAGACCAGATGAACAGGTGAGATATGAATGTAGACCAGATGAACAGGTGAGATATGAATGTAGACCAGATGAACAGGTGAGATATGAATGTAGACCAGATGAACTGGTGAGATATGAATGTAGACCAGATGAACTGGTGTGACAGCGCCATGGAGGTGAGATACGGACTAAGCAAGGGATAATTGACAGGTAGCCAGTCTTTATTGATGAATACATCCCGACAGGGTGATTAGGCACCGACGCGTAGCGGAGGTGCCTGATCACCCTGAAGGGATTTATTTATCAATAATGACCGGCTACCCGTCAATTATCCCGCTTATTACACGGCTACTTAATAAATACATGAATAAATTGACCAAAAGTAACAACAAGACTAAGTATTTCCTTGCTTACGTGTTGCGCACGGTCGCCTCGGAAAACAAGGAAGTGCAGTGGATCAAATAGAATACATTTTTGGTGGCTGCATTGTCTATTTCTCGCTTCAAATGTTTTCAAAAACATTCTTGAGAGCAACGTTTATCTGTAAATGACATGGTGTGTTTGTTTACATGGCTGTCATGTTGGATACGGCATAAAACCAAGCAGCGCAGGTTGATGTGAGCAGGTGCTCTGAGTCTTTGATTAGACAGGTTGATGTGAGCAGGTGCTCTGAGTCTTTGATTAGACAGCGGTCTGTTATTGAGCTCAGCGGTCATTATCCAGAAATAACACAGCGCTGAATTCAGGGATTGACCAATCAGAATCGAGCATTCAACCAAGCCGTGTAATAATGACGGTTATTATCTTTCTTCAATACACATGGACAGTGGTGTTGTGGAGGCCACACGGAGTCGGACGGCGTGTGGCCAGTAATTTTTTCACAAGGTAGATTCCGTAGATTCACCCAAATGGCTACTTTGCATAACAGGTCTACAAGTGAGCGTGAAAATGTGTTCTCAGATTCCTCACACCTCACATCTATAGGCTACACGCAGAGCCGGTACACAGCATGTTGGCTTCAGTAGGGCTGCTGCCAGTATCCTGTCTGCACGCAGCAATGCCTCAGCCACCGTCAAAGAAGAGAAAGAGACTCGTTCAAAGCAAACTTTTAGTTTCAGCTCTATAATTCATGGCATTCCTTGAATTTGTATTAGTTTAAAAAGACTAAAACTAAGCTAAAAAAACATTTCCTATACAAACATGTTTCCTAATTTAAGGTAAAATACAATGAGCGCGGTGTGCGGGCGAGTGCACGTGACGTCATTAAAATACCGTCCTACCAGTAAAAAAATCACCGTGACACCACTATATTATATAGGTATATATAGGTATTTTAATGACACCGTGACACCACTGCACATGGATTCAAGTTCTCAGTCACCATGATGAATGATTTCAGTCATTTGTATTCCATAGAGTCCAACATGTCTTTCTCTAGGCTAACGCTTGACTTTCTAGAAAGGATTAGTTGCTCACCGAACATATCACAGCACACCGCGTTGTGAGCTTGTAGATCTGCTATTGTTGGTGCATGACATGGTGTGCAACTAAGTATAAATCAGGCATAACCCTGACCCATGTGGCTGGTGAAGTCGAGCCCTGCAGTAAAAAAACACTATTTTATTAAACAGTATTTAAGTAATACATGCTCAGCAATAGAATACATGCTCAGAAGCACTTTCCATGAAACCCTGATGGTTTCAGATGTTTCATGGAGTCAAAGGTTAGAAAGCCTCAATCAGCAATTTATTCAACTGGTAACGGCTGGAAGATCGGTTTAGAATGAGAACGCCAAAGCATCCTAATTTTACATGTTGTGCTAATTGTTGAGGTAATGGAGCGTGTGGGGGGGGGGGGGGGTGCTCTTTTTTTATGCTGTTTCATAAATGTGTTATATATTTTATTATTATAATCCAATTAAATATGTTTTTCTGTGTTGCAGTACCTGAAAGACCAGACTGACATGTTGGTGGTTGGAGTCATCGGCCTGCAAGGAGCAGGGAAGTCTACCATCATGTCACTGCTGTCTGCTAACACCCCTGAAGAGGACCAAAGGTACATTATAATAATATAATAATAATATATAATAATATAATATGTTACTGCTGTCTGCTAACACCCCTGAAGAGGACCAAAGGTACATTATAATAATATAATAATAATAATAATAATAATAATAATATATAATATGTCACTGCTGTCTGCTAACACCCCTGAAGAGGACTAAAGGTACATTATTATTATAATAATAATAATAATAATAATATTGTACTGCTGTCTGCTAACACCCCTGAAGAGGAGTAAAGGTACATTATAATAATATATAATAATGATAATAATAATAATATATAATAATAATAATAATAATAATATAATATGTCACTGCTGTCTGCTAACACCCCTGAAGAGGACTAAAGGTACATTATAATAACCATCTCTCCTGATTGGATGAAATTGGTATCCCTCAGATCTTAGAGCTATTTAACACTTATTTTAACAACAAAATATCACATAAGTAAGTAGGTAAGAGAGGCTTATTGTCGGTAGGGAGTCTATCCCCGTTTCGCAGTGTGCTAGCCCCCTGGGAGATGGAATGCTGAGGTGGAGCACAACACCTACCATCAGCTCCCAGGACTTAACCGCTCGACTTGCCGCATCGAAGCCGTGCCGCTCATACGCTGAGTTGGCATGTTTAACATGCCCGGGCATGTTTACAAAATCTAAAAAATGACACGCATGCGTGTTCAGATGACATGTTACATGTGTGTTTGTTTAACACAGAGGCTACGTGTTCAGATGACATGTTACATGTGTGTTTGTTTACACAGAGGCTACGTGTTCAGAGCCCAGACTCAGGAGATCAAGGAGAGAGGAGGGAACCAGAGCTCTGGCATCGACTTCTACATCACCCAGGAGAGAGTCATCTTCCTGGACACTCAGGTAAAACCTTTATTTAAGACAATCAGAGAAGTCATTGAGGGTGACCCTCATTTACAACGATGCAGAGATTATAAACAATATCGACTAAAAATACAAACCTAGATCAACAAAATAAAATCAATTCAAAGAGATCAACATGAGATCGATAAATAGAATCTGTTGAAATCAACAACAAATCTCTTCAAACGGTTACAGACAGGCAATGGACGGTTATTGAGCCAAACAGGTACAAGGCTGATCAGATGTAGGCCATGTTTTTTTTGTTTTTTTTTATCCCACGATTTTGTAACCCTATTTTTTACACCCAGTGCCAATTGTCTATGTAATCCTGGGCGCTACACTCCCTCTGCCAACCTAGGGAGGCCAGGGCCGAGCTCATGCCTCCTTCAATGATGTAGGCCATGTTGCAAGAGGTTCAACCTAGAAACAACACGAGCACAACTCAGTCCACGTAGATCATACATGGGCAACTGGCGGCCCGGGGGCCACATGCGGCCCCCCACCTTCACTTAAGCAAGAACACAATTACAGTTACAACTAATTTGACAATAAAGCAAAAAAGAAAAGCATAAAACAACTAAAAACATTTGAAATTAAATACAAATGTTACTTTTCGGGGTTCCAATAAAAATAATTGAGCTTGTAGATCGGCTATTTTTGCTACTTTGTGTGACAAATACAATGGCGTTAAAATACAGAGAGACAGTATTATGCTGTGTCCCTCTGGAGTGAGTGTGGAAATATAGTGGCCCTCTGCATCATCAAAGTTGCATCACCCCTGAGGTAGATGTCCGGGTGCACAGTGCACACGGCTCAACACATACAATGCCAGCACTGAGTCACAAGTCCTTCCGGTACTTTGAATGACACGTACATGACACGAGCTGACCATGAACGTGTTTCAGCTTTTATAGATGTGATGTGATGTTAATTTTCTGATCAGGGTTGTGTAACTATACAGATACCATTATGTTAACCTCCTCTCAACAATGTTCAGAAAAAAAAGTGTTTAGTTTTGTACTTTAAGAGCCTTGTTGCTGGCCTTTAATGTCCTGTATTTGATTAGACGTTGGAAATTTTTTTCTCAATTACTTTTTTCATTTATTTTTTATATTTATGTTGTAAAAGGAAAATAATCTAATACTTTAAAAGAAAATAATTAAATAAATTAAAAAAGTTATCGAAAAAACACGGCCCCCTCACGTATTAGGAGGGCAGGATGAGTCACCAAAACCAAGGACGGGTGTTTTTGATGAATCTAACATGTTAACACATCGACCGCCAGAGGTTAATCTCATAATGTACTCACCAGTGCCAAGGTGTTATTGTTGTTTTTTTGTTTTTTTCATGTCGCCATAGATCTTGTTCAAATCCTTAAGTTTGAGCCGTACACGGTCTGTTTACTTCGGCGACATCTCACTGTATCTCCCAGTGAAAACCACGTGTCAAACGGGGCATCCATGTTGTAGTTAGAGCGGATTACGTTAAACAGTGATATGCGAGGAGAAAAAACTACAGGAAGAGAATTGAGTTTCAGTTTCGTCTGTAGAACGAGGGCGGACGTGATCGTCAAAACCGGATCCCAAATAATTCTGTTTCCGGTCATCAAACCGGAAACGGAAGTGGATCAAACAAATTCCGAAAGTGCACCCGGAAATTTTTAGCGCGAAAAGACCGTGGACCGTAGGGCTACGGTCTCGGCGCTTAACAGTTGGATTTAACGGACCGTAGGACTACGTTCTTGGCGGTTAATGTGTTAAGAGCCTTGTTGCTGGCCTTTAATGTCCTGTATTTGATTAGACTTTGGAACATTTTTTCTCAATTACTTTTTTCATTTATTTTTAATATTTTTTTTGTAAAAGGAAAATAATCTAATACATTGTTAAACATGAAGTTTGAAGTTATAATGGGTTTGTATAGGAAAGGGGCGTGTCTGATAAAATTAATATCAAATATGTAAATACTGAATCAAGCAACTTAAAAACTGTCTGCGGTAGACGATAAAATGACCCAAAGTTTTTTTGAAAGTGAAACATCCCTTTAATCATGTATTTGATACTTGTATCATGTAGAGTGAATTGCTGCTGGTCCAGAGAACCAGCCAGAGCAGGAATGGACTGGTATTCACAGAAAGTGTTTCTTTGTAGCGACGGAGCACTTTGCATCATCATGTCCAGAGAGATACTGTACGCATGCACTGAGCCAGACACCTCTGTGTGTGGGTGTGTCTCTCCAACCCTCTGCATAGTAAAGTGATATTGATGAGCAGCGTTTCCTCTCCTAAAAGTTGAACTACTGCTGATGTCTTACATGGCCACACTCCAACTAGTAGATCTCTGAGGTCGGCAGGCAGACCCGACAAGAAAAAAAACCTATGGTTGATGGAGCCTTAGCCGTGTCTGACCCCAGGCTGTGGAACAGCCTGCCCCTCCATATTAGAGCAGCCCGGTTTATAGATGCTTTTAAATCCTCACTTCAATCCCGGAAAGCATCTGTGTCATTTTAGATTTCTTTGGCTATTCAAAAATAGCAGATATACACGCTCGTAACGCGGCACCGAGTGCCTTGCTACGAGCTTGTAGATCTGCTATTTTTGGAAAAATCGTGAAAATGTGTGCAAATCTCTGAATATATATATATATATTCTTTCAAAGCGATAATTTGTAACTCAAATCTTTGCTTCTGGGGGGTCCCTGGAACAAAATATTTTGAGATGGAGGTCCACGGCCAAATACATATAATTTTGGGTGGTCCTTGACATGAAACATAAGTAAAAAAAAAAGGAAAAAAGCTGGGATTTAGAAGACATTAGTAGAATCCCCGAAGCAAAGATTTGAGTAAAAATGTTTCGCTTTAAAAATAGATTATATATATATATTCAAAGATTTGCACAAACTTTAATAACTTTTAAAAGTGCTGATCTACAAGCTCATAGCACAGCACTCGGTGCACTATGAGCTTGTAGATCTGCTATTTTTGAATAGTCAAATAAATAAAAAAAATGGCACAGATTTAACGTGTACAGCACTTCGGTCAACTATGGTTGTTTGAAATGCGCTTCAAGAATAACTTTTTATTTGAATTTTTGCTTGAGGAGCCCAGAGCGCTCCACCAAAAAAAAGACGCTGGAAGACGAAAGCGCTGAGACACGATGCTCTGCACTAGGAAGAGAAGCTCTCCAGCACGTCTTTACCATAGAAATACATGACAGAAAGTCTTTACCATAGAAATACATGACAGAAAGTCTTTACCATAGAAATACATGACAGAAAGTCTTTACCATAGAAATACATGACAGAAAGTCTTTACCATAGAAATACATGACAAAGTCTTAGCAATGCATGGTAGAAATGTGCTGGCAGCTCAAAAAAACGTGTTCTGTTGACGCAGAAATAACAGCACTCAAGATTCAAGATATTCCAGCACACACCAGGGGGTTTTTAACAATTACTGTTCTTTTCTTTGGTCCATAGCAGTCGGTTCATGTGACATTATTCCGTGTGTTTCTCCAGCCCATCCTCAGCCCCTCCATTTTGGATCACCTCATCAACAACGATCGCAAGTTACCTCCAGAGTACAACCTGCCTCACACGTACATAGAGATGCAGGTCAGTGGTTGGCCTGCGGAGGGCAGTGTGGCTACATAACACTAGTAGGGATTAGGGAAGGCTAATTCCTCTTGGCCTTGTGTGAATGCATTTACACCTTCCCGTTTAAACCTATAATAATAATAATAATAATTATGATAATAGTAATAATGAATTATGATGTTTCTATGATTCTTGGTTTGCAGTCTCTTCAGATCACTGCCTTCCTGTTCACAGTGTGTCATGTGGTCATAGTGGTTCAGGACTGGTTCACTGACATCAACCTGTACAGGTAGGTCCAGGTACAACACCGCTCCATCTAGCCCAGGGGTGATGCAACTTTGTCACGCAAAAGTAGCAAAAATAGCCGATCTACAAGCTCAAAACGCGTCTCAGTGCGACACGTTTTGAGCTTGTAGATCTGCTATTTTTGCTCCTTTTGAATTGGAATCCAGATCTATTTTTTTTGGCTATTTCTTTTATTGGAATCCCGAAAAGTTACATTTAGTTATACTTATGTTAACTTTATGAACTTAAATACAAATACATTGGACATTAAAAAGACAATAACATTTTAATACTAGTCAGAGGTAATTAAAGCGGCTCATGTTTGCATGTTTAGAATTGTAACAGCTGAAATATCAATAATATATCAGTATTCCGATATTAACCTGTGGGGCCGCATTAAGTGAAGGTGGGGGGCCGCATGTGGCCCCCGGGCCACCAGTTGCCCATGTATGATCTAGCTGCATGGAAATGGTGCATTTATATATAGTGGCTTCATCCACAGTACTTTACAATGTGCGTTACATCCACTAGGGCTTTCACGACTGGTCGACTCATTTGACCCAGTGGTAGTCCACTAGTCCATGTTTACCTATAAAAAAATAAAAAAGAGCCATTATTATTATTATTATCCTCCTGTCTATTATTTATTTCTAACTCTAACCCAATAACAGCCTATTAATATTATTGGGCAATAACCCCCTTTTGAGGATCCTTGGAGACGCTGCTGTGCCAGAATCACTTCCCTTAAAACGGCCTAAAAATAAAGGCAGGAGGATAATAATAATAGTAATGTCATTAAAACAATGCCAAACAAATCTACTATTCGACTAGTACCAACAAGGTCGACTAGTGGTTATACTAGTGGACTAGTGGTTCTACTAGTGGACTAGTGGTTATACTAGTGGACTAGTGGTTCTACTAGTGGACTAGTGGTTATACTAGTGGACTAGTGGTTATACTAGTGGACTAGTGGTTCTACTAGTGGACTAGTGGTTATACTAGTGGACTAGTGGTTATACTAGTGGACTAGTGGTTCTACTAGTGGACTAGTGGTTATACTAGTGGACTAGTGGTTCTACTAGTGGACTAGTGGTTATACTAGTGGACTAGTGGTTATACTAGTGGACTAGTGGTTCTACTAGTGGACTAGTGGTTATACTAGTGGACTAGTGGTTATACTAGTGGACTAGTGGTTCTACTAGTGGACTAGTGGACTAGTGGTTATACTAGTGGACTAGTGGTTCTACTAGTGGACTAGTGGTTATACTAGTGGACTAGTGGTTATACTAGTGGACTAGTGGACTAGTGGTTATACTAGTGGACTAGTGGTTATACTAGTGGACTAGTGGTTCTACTAGTGGACTAGTAGTTATACTAGTGGACTAGTGGTTCTAGTGGTTCTACTAGTGGACTAGTAGTTATACTAGTGGACTAGTGGTTCTACTAGTGGACTAGTGGTTCTACTAGTGGACTAGTGGTTATACTAGTGGACTAGTGGACTAGTGGTTATACTAGTGGACTAGTGGTTATACTAGTGGACTAGTGGTTATACTAGTGGACTAGTAGTTATACTAGTGGACTAGTGGACTAGTGGTTATACTAGTGGACTAGTGGTTATACTAGTGGACTAGTAGTTATACTAGTGGACTAGTGGTTCTACTAGTGGACTAGTGGTTATACTAGTGGACTAGTGGTTATACTAGTGGACTAGTGGTTATACTAGTGGACTAGTGGTTATACTAGTGGACTAGTGGTTATACTAGTGGACTAGTGGTTATACTAGTGGACTAGTGGTTATACTAGTGGACTAGTGGTTATACTAGTGTACTAGTGGTTATACTAGTGGACTAGTGGTTATACTGTTGGACTAGTGGTTATACTAGTGGACTAGTGGTTATACTAGTGGACTAGTGGTTCTACTAGTGGACTAGTGGTTCTACTAGTGGACTAGTGGTTCTACTAGTGGACTAGTGGTTAGACTAGTGGTTATACTAGTGGACTAGTGGTTATACTAGTGGACTAGTGGTTCTACTAGTGGACTAGTGGTTATACTAGTGGACTAGTGGTTATACTAGTGGACTAGTGGTTATACTAGTGGACTAGTGGTTATACTAGTGGACTAGTGGTTATACTAGTGGACTAGTGGTTATACTAGTGGACTAGTGGTTATACTAGTGGACTAGTGGGTGAAAGCCCTAACATCGAGGAAACCATACAAGGCACCATGTTGCTCATTGGGAGCAGTTGGGGGTTCAGTGTCTTTGCTCAAGGACTCTCTGAGCAAAGACACTCAAGTGTTTTGTTCTTGAGTGTAACTGGAGAGAAATACACTTAACCCATTAAAACCTTGAACGCATCTGTGTAACCACTTTAACCATTATTTTATACTTTGGCTATTCTAAAATAGCAGATATACAAGCTTGTAGATCTGCAATTTTTTTTTGATTGATACAATTTGTGCAAATCTTTGAATATATATGTATTTTTAAAGCGAACATTTGTAACTCAAATCTTTGCTTCTGGGGGTCCCTGGAACAGGGCATTGTGGCTACATACACCCTGCTCTTAACTCATTCACTGCCAGAACATTTTTATTTTTGCGTTTGACAAACTGCCAGAGATTTTTCATAGAAAAAAAAAGTACTCAGGAGCCAAGATACAAAATGTTTAAGTTTTAAGTTAACAAGGAAGTGGATTGGAGTCTAGATCTTCAACAAATCATATCTCCTTGGTCTTTAGGTTAAAAATTAAATAAATAAATAAGAAAAAAAAATTAAAAGTCGTTTTAGTCGTTCTTGGCAGTGAATGAGTTAATGGGTTAAAGGAGTAGTTCACCCAAAACATTACTTATTTTCTATCAATTAAATTACACGCCCCATGAAGCCTTATGTTCCATGTGTATGTGGGCAGGTTGCTGTAATGATCCATGTGGGCAGGTTGATCCATGTGTATGTGGGCAGGTTGCTGTAATGATCCATGTGTATGTGGGCAGGTTGCTGTAATGATCTAGCCTCGCGTGGCCAGACAATATCACACGACACACTGCGTGGATATTAGTCTGGTCCCTATCAACGATAAAAAAAAATCCAAGGGGCGGTTACAAAAAGATCCAAACGGACTCTATTGGTTAGACCTAAACCAATCAGAGCAGTGCTTCCTTGTTCACGAACTAATCAGAGCAGTGCTTCCTTGCAATGACGTAGAAGGAAGCACTGCTCTGATTAGTTCGTGAACAAGGAAGCACTGCTCTGATTGGCTCCACACCACTGCGGAGGGAGAGAAGTGGAATCTCTATGGAGGGGGGCCAGACCTAATCTGCCGAGGGCTAAAGTGCGATGCGATTTTGCAAAGGCAGATTCGGCTGGAACCAGGCTAGTAATGATCCATGTGGGCAGGTTGATCCATGTGTATGTGGGCAGGTTGCTGTAATGATCCATGTGTTACTGTATGTGGGCAGGTTCCTCCAGACTGCTGAGATGTTGAAGCCTTCTACTCCCTCAGCCAGCCATGACAGCACCGGCACTACAGGCAACGATGATGGAGCCGAGTATTATCCTCACATAGGTATACTTTATGAGTATTATCCTCACATAGGTATACTTTATGAGTATTATCCTCACATAGGTATACTTTATGAGTAAGAAAGAAAAACTGGTGCGCTTCCTCTGGATGCCTTCTTAGTTTAGGCAGTGGGTGCTCAGCTATGTATACAAATCAAATCAAAAACCACCTAAGTGGAAAAAGCAGCACTCCAAAAATAAATACTGCAAGACAGTGGCTCAGTTTCTCATTTTATTGCGAGAACGCTAACGCGTTTCGGCCGCAGCCTTCTACCTCAGAGCAGATTAAAGAGTGATATTGGGGGTGCATGTCCCTCTTTTAAACATACACAAATCATCCCCACCTGTGTATATTGAGATCATCCAAATGATCTCAATGTAGTGTGATGTCTTAAAAAAAGAAATGTAATTGATGTCTGTGATTCATTCATGATCTGTGATATTTGTACTGATATTGCTGTGAACTGCTGATCTGACTGTGACTGTGATATTGTGTAATTGATTGATTGCCAAGCAAGTACCTCCCCCCCCTACACAGGTGGGGATGATTTGTGTATGTTTAAAAGAGGGGCATGCACCCCCAATATCTGCTCTGAGGTAGAAGGCTGCGGCCGAAACGCGTTAGCGTTCTCGCAATAAAATGAGAAACTGAGCCACTGTCTTGCAGTATTTATTTTTGGAGTGCTGCTTTTTCCACTGGTTTTTGATTTGATTTGTATACTTTATGAGTATTATCCTCACATAGGTATACTTTATGAGTATTATCATCACATAGGTATACTTTATGAGTATTATCATCACATAGGTATACTTTATGAGTATTATCATCACATAGGTATACTTATAAATATATAAAACTAGCCCGATCTACAAGCTCACGAGACACTATAGGATGATTTTTTTTTTTTTTTGTGTGCCTACTGTATGCGAGAATAATAATCCAGAGATGGGGACTCGAGTTAGGGACTCGGACTCGAGTCGCACTCGAGTGGCCAAAAACGAGACTCTCGACTCGACTCTGACTCGCCCCTCAAAGACTTGAGACTTGACTCGACTCGAGCCTCAAAGACTTGAGACTTGACTCGACTCGAGCCTCAAAGACTCGTGGACAATCTTTATTTTATGTTTATTTTTTGGACAAATAAATGAATGAAATGCCCAAAAAACTTCCACTCCCCTGTCCCCCCCCCCCCCGCAAAGAAACCTCCGCTCCAGTGCGCGCTGCGCGGAGCCGGCTTCAGTCAAGCTGTTTCATGCTGCTCATTAACGTAAACATGGAGAGGCGAGCGCAACAGCTGCTATGTGTGTGGCCGCCGCGGCCTTTCATCATTAAATATAAAAACTTCGAAATTAAACAAATATGTTTAGCTCAGAATCAGCTATATAACCTCAGTTATCTTGGCATATGCTTACATTTTTTATAAGATGGTCGGACCATCTGTGACCGCACGTTTAGGAAACATCGGATTTTCATTTCGTTACCCAGCTGGGTGAATATTCAACACTTCACCACGGTAAACGCTACGCTCATGTAATGTTCACTGCATAAAAGCTGTGGTTCTCAAACCTTTTCAGGCCGTGACCCCCCAAAAGAATCATATTTGAACTGGGGATCCACATTTAGACAGTTTTTTGGTGCGCAACACAGCCCTCGTTTAAGTGAATTGCTTTCACCTGCTCTGCTGTTGGACTGCTGTGTGGAGTCGAGTGTGCGCAACAGGGCATATCTCCGCCAAGCCAGGGTGACCTACCCAGGCCCATGAAATTCATATGCAGGCATAGTAGCCAATTAGAATGAAATCTGCAAAAACTGACTCATATACTGATACAGAACCATATTGGCTATATATTATCGCTGTCGGGTGGAAATCTTGTATGTTCCTTTTTTATTATTATTTAAAAACAATTAAAAATCATGAAAATAGCCAATCTACAAGCTGTAATTATTAATAATTAAGAAATACTATATTTTAAAGAGTGAAAAATCAACTAAAGTCATTATTAGTGCAAGTTCAATCACATTTCATTTAAATGAAAATAAATTGTGGGGAAAATACATAAAATCTCTAATCTGTGAATCTCTAATGTGATTTATTATGACCTGTCTATACTTTTACATTTATGCCCCCCCCCCCCCCCCCATTTTTTTTTAAAGACTTTAAAAAGACTCGAGACTTGACTCGGACTCGACCCTCAAAGACTTGACTCGGACTCGACTCGACTCAACCCTCAAAGACTTGAGACTCGACTCGACTCGAGCCTCAAAGACCCGAGACTTGACTCGGACTCGACTCGACTCAACCCTCAAAGACTTGAGACTTGACTCGACTCGAGCCTCAAAGACTTGAGACTTGACTCGGACTCGAGCTCAGAGACTCGTGGACATCTCTGTAATAATCATAACATGTACCTATGATTTCTTATTTTCCGTCTAGTGTTTGTGCAGAATAAAGCCAGACGAGACGAGTTCTGTCCCAGGAACCTGAAGAAGATGCACATGGTGGTGGACAAGCTGATGGTCCACTCTCATCTCAAATATAAAGGTAGTGATGGTCCACTCTCATCTCTAATATAAAGGTAGTGATGGTCCACTCTCATCTCTAATATAAAGGTAGTGATGGTCCACTCTCATCTCTAATATAAAGGTAGTGATGGTCCACTCTCATCTCTAATATAAAGGTAGTGATGGTTCACTCTCACCTCTAATATAAAGGTAGTGATGGTCCACTCTCATCTCTAATATAAAGGTAGTGATGGTCCACTCTCACCGCTAATATAAAGGTAGTGATGGTCCACTCTCATCTCAAATATAAAGGTAGTGATGGTCCACTCTCATCTCAAATATAAAGGTAGTGATGGTCCACTCTCATCTCAAATATAAAGGTAGTGATGGTCCACTCTCATATCTAATATAAAGGTAGTGATGGTCCACTCTCATCTCTAATATAAAGGTAGTGATGGTCCACTCTCATCTCTAATATAAAGGTAGTGATGGTCCACTCTCATCTCTAATATAAAGGTAGTGATGGTCCACTCTCATCTCTAATATAAAGGTAGTGATGGTCCACCCTCACCTCTAATATAAAGGTAGTGATGGTCCACTCTCATCTCTAATATAAAGGTAGTGATGGTCCACTCTCATCTCTAATATAAAGGTAGTGATGGTCCACTCTCATCTCTAATATAAAGGTAGTGATGGTCCACTCTCATCTCTAATATAAAGGTAGTGATGGTCCACTCTCATCTCTAATATAAAGGTAGTGATGGTCCACCCTCATCTCTAATATAAAGGTAGTGATGGTCCACTCTCATCTCTAATATAAAGGTAGTGATGGTCCACCCTCATCTCTAATATAAAGGTAGTGATGGTCCACTCTCATCTCTAATATAAAGGTAGTGATGGTCCACTCATCTCTAATATAAAGGTAGTGATGGTCCACTCTCATCTCTAATATAAAGGTAGTGATGGTCCACCCTCATCTCTAATATAAAGGTAGTGATGGTCCACTCTCATCTCTAATATAAAGGTAGTGATGGTTCACTCTCATCTCTAATATAAAGGTAGTGATGGTCCACTCTCACCTCTAATATAAAGGTAGTGATGGTCCACTCTCACCTCTAATATAAAGGTAGGGATGGTCCACTCTCACCTCTAATATAAAGGTAGGGATGGTCCACTCTCACCTCTAATATAAAGGTAGGGATGGTCCACTCTCATCTCTAATATAAAGGTAGGGATGGTCCACTCTCATCTCTAATATAAAGGTAGTGATGGTCCACTCTCACCTCTAATATAAAGGAAGTGATGGTCCACTCTCATCTCTAATATAAAGGTAGTGATGGTCCACTCTCATCTCTAATATAAAGGTAGTGATGGTCCACTCTCATCTCTAATATAAAGGTAGTGATGGTTCACTCTCACGTCTAATATAAAGGTAGTGATGGTCCACCCTCACCTCTAATATAAAGGTAGTGATGGTCCACTCTCATCTCTAATATACAGGTAGTGATGGTTCACTCTCATCTCTAATATAAAGGTAGTGATGGTCCACTCTCATCTCTAATATAAAGGTAGTGATGGTCCACTCTCATCTCTAATATAAAGGTAGTGATGGTCCACTCTCATCTCTAATATAAAGGTAGTGATGGTCCACTCTCATATCTAATATAAAGGTAGTGATGGTCCACTCTCACCTCTAATATAAAGGTAGTGATGGTCCACTCATCTCTAATATAAAGGTAGTGATGGTTCACTCTCACCTCTAATATAAAGGTAGTGATGGTCCACTCTCATCTCTAATATAAAGGTAGTGATGGTCCACTCTCATCTCTAATATAAAGGTAGTGATGGTCCACTCTCATCTCTAATATAAAGGTAGTGATGGTTCACTCTCATCTCTAATATAAAGGTAGTGATGGTCCACTCTCATCTCTAATATAAAGGTAGTGATGGTCCACTCATCTCTAATATAAAGGTAGTGATGGTCCACTCTCATCTCTAATATAAAGGTAGTGATGGTCCACTCTCATCTCTAATATAAAGGTAGTGATGGTCCACTCTCATCTCTAATATAAAGGTAGTGATGGTCCACTCTCATCTCTAATATAAAGGTAGTGATGGTCCACTCTCATCTCAAATATAAAGGTAGTGATGGTCCACTCTCACCTCTAATATAAAGGTAGTGATGGTCCACTCTCATCTCTAATATAAAGGTAGTGATGGTCCACTCTCATCTCTAATATAAAAGTTAGAAAGTTACCACAATATTTTGTTTAGTTCACACTGTTAAAAACTGGAATACGGCACTTGGAAAATGCAGATGGGATACAAAAGCATATAAAGATCTGTGTTAGAGCTTTAATCGGGCCTAAGAATTTGAGCCCAGCCCGACAAAAGTTCAGCCCAGGGCTGGCCCGAAGCCCGAGAAATATGTGACAAACTGGGCCCAGCCCGAGAGCCCCAAACTGGCAGCAGCCTTGTTCCCTTCATGGAATAGGATTGGCTATTCATGCATTGGAACATTGTGGGGAGGCAACATTGTGGGGAGGCAACATTGTGGCTTGTAAGAAGACTAGGCTGGGATCACATCGTTTGCAGGTTGAAAAACGCCATCTACAAGCTGGACTGTACCATCTTGTGGTTCTGTGTGGGTTTTATAGGAACATGTTGGACTGTACCATCATCCGGTTCTGTGTGGTTTTATAGGAACATGGTGGACTGTACCATCTTGTGATTCTGTGTGGTTTTATAGGAACATGTTGGACTGTACCATCTTCTGGTTCTGTGTGTTTTTTATAGGAACATGTTGGACTGTACCATCTTCTGGTTCTGTGTGTTTTTTATAGGAACATGTTGGACTGTACCATCTTCTGGTTCTGTGTGTTTTTTATAGGAACATGTTGGACTGTACCATCTTCTGGTTCTGTGTGTTTTTTATAGGAACATGTTGGACTGTACCATCATCCGTTGTTTTTATAGGATTGTGTTGGACTGTACCATCTTGTGGTTCTGTGTGGGTTTTATAGGAACATGTTGAACTGTACCATCTTGTGGTTCTGTGTGGGTTTTATAGGAACATGTTGAACTGTGCCATCATCCGTTGTTTTTATAGGAACATGTTGGACTGTACCATCTTGTGGTTCTGTGTGGGTTTTATAGGAACATGTTGGACTGTACCATCTTCTGGTTCTGTGTGGGTTTTATAGGAACATGTTGGACTGTACCATCTTGTGGTTCTTTGTGGGTTTTATAGGAACATGTTGGACTGTACCATCTTGTGGTTCTGTGTGGTTTTATAGGAACATTGTTCATGTTATGTAACATATTGGTTCTGTGTGGTTTTATAGGAACATTGTTCATGTTATGTAACATCTTGGTTCTGTGTGGTTTTATAGGAACATTGTTCATGTTATGTAACATCTTGGTTCTGTGTGGTTTTAGGGACATTGTCCATGCTGGACTGTAACATCTTCCCGGGTCTTGGACGGGACTATCTGGACACAGAAGTCAACATGTTCCTGCTTCCTCTGCAGGAGAACGATGGAGACGATGCTCTGTCCAAAGCAGGTTAGAGAAGACATCTGTGTTCATGATTTAAATGAATGGTTTGGTTTTCGTACCGGCCACCATGTGTGCTGTGTGAGTTTAAATGAATGGTTTGATTTGATTAAAGTCACACTGTGTAACTTTTAACCCATTAAGACCGGGAACGCATCTGTGTCACTTTTAGATTTCTTTGGCTATTCAAAAATAGCAGATCTACAAGCTCATAGCGCGGCACTACGAGCTTGTAGATCTGCTATTTTTGAAAAATCTTGACAATTTGTGCAAATCTTTGAATATATATATATTATATATATATATATATATTTTTTTTTTAAGCAAACTTTTGTAACTCAAATCTTTGCTTCTGGGGGTTCTACAAATGTCTTCTAAATCCTACAGTTTTTTGAAAAAACGTATGTTTCTATATCAGTGGTTCTCAAGGACCCCAAAATTATATGTATTTGGCCGCGGAACCCCATCTCAAAATATGTTGTTCCAGGGACCCCCCAGAAGAAAAAAATGAGTTTAAAATGTTTGCTTTAAAAAGATATACTGTGTATACTGTATAAGATTTGAATATAAAAACATATTTTTGAATAGCAAAAGTATAAAATAATGGTTTAAGTGGTTACACAGATGCTTTCCTGGTTTTAATTGGTTAAATTGGTTAATATGTTTTGTATGCAAAGATTTGAGTTAAAAATGTTCGCTTGAAATAAATAAATATATATTCAAAGATTTGGCACATTTTCAAGGTTTCTTTTAAAAAATAGCAGATCTACAAGCTCATGCCGCGCTATGAGCTTGTAGATCTACCAATTTTGATGGTAGCCCACATAAATCTAAAAATGACACACATATGCGTTCCCGGTTTGAATGGGTTAAATGAAACAAAATACATTTGTCACAATAACCATTCCACATAATGTGTTTTTTGTCAACTTCTTATTAAACACAATTTTTATTCACGAGTGACACTCGAATAATCAATTAGCTGATGCACCCCTAGTGTAACATCATTTAATAAAACAAATGTGTTGTAATAGATTAATATAACAAATATGTTGTCATTAGGGTCTATAATGAACTAGAAAAGTGCACACATGAGGCCCGGGTGCCAAATCTTCCTTGGGCTACTGTGAGTGTGTGTGCAGAGCTTCACTGCGATCGGTCAAGCGGTGCCCGAGATTAGCTCTTTACAGACAGACAGGCAGACGGACAGACAGACAGACAGACAGACAGACAGACAGACTGACTCACAAAAGCTAAAACATGGAGGCACGGTGGAGCGGTCGGTAGCGCTGTCGCCTCACAGCTAGAAGGTCCTGGGTTCGACTCCCGCCGGGGATGCTGTGGGCGCTGGGGGCGTGTCTTCTCCTCTGCGTCATCAGCGCCCATACCCTAGGTGGGGTTGGCGAAAGGGCCCACTCTGTGTGGATTTTGCATGTTCTCCCCGTGTCTCCTAGGGTACGTTACGTACCCTCACAAAGACATGTAGTAATCCTGGTCGCTATACCGCCTCCCCCATGACAGCCGGGGCGCCTGATGGAGGGGAAGGGAACTGGTTGGAATAACGTGTTCCTTCCACGCGCTACGTCCTACCGGGGAAACTCTCCCCGAAGGTCAGTTGGCTCTCATGCATTGAAGGAGGCATGAGCTCGGCCCTGGGCTCCCTATGCTGGTGGGGGGAGTGTAGCGCCCAGGATCACTTAGAAAATTGGCACCGGGTGAAAAAAACGGGTTACAAAATCGTGGGATAAAAAATGTAAAAAAGCTAAAACATAATCCCTCGCCTTTGTGCCGTTTCGGCCTGCCGGGGATAATTCATGTTATTTTGTCATCATCAGGGTGTATAATACATGTATTTGTGTTGATCAGGGTGTGGGACGTCCCCTCTCTTCTCTCTCCTGCCGGGGTACAGGGGACACCCCGCCTTCTCCTCTCTGGTGTCCAAGCTGCGGAGCCAGGTCCTGGCCATGCCCCGCTGCCAGCTCTCCCACACCATCCTGACTGAGAAGAACTGGTAACATTCTATCCTTTTATGTCCATTTATATTACTGTAAAACTGAAGAAACGCTCGCACCCAGTTGGGCTCCAGCTCCAGTTATTTGACCCGAGTGCTGCTGTGGCTTTTGGAGCTTGTGCTCTTCATCAGTGATGATTTCGCTGAGCACCTGCCCAACCTTTGGTTTGCATGCAGTGTTAATTTTGACAGCAAATTCTGATTTAGTCTTAACCCTTTAAGACCTGAGAAGATTCTAGAAATGTCTTCTAAATCCAAAAAAAAAATTGGGAAAAAAAACATTTTTTTTTTCCTCGATTTTTCAAAAATAGCAGATCTACAAGTTCATAGCGCGGCACTCGGTGCCGCGCTATGAGCTTGTATATCTGCTATTTTTGAATAGCCTAAAGAAATCTAAAGTGACACAGATGCGTTCCAGGTATCAATGGGTTAAGCTGGCCTTACACTATGAGATAATCATAATATTAACGATTTTTAAATCGGGTATCATCACACACTACAAGATAATCTTTCAAGATTCTCTTATCAGATTATCTTAAACATGCACACACTACACGATTAAAGACATCGGGGGCATCTCACACTACAAGATTCTATCCAGATTCTCGGGCTTACCCGAACAGCAATAATAAATAGAAAAATATATTAAAAAAATAATAATTATGAATTATTAATAATTATAATTATATAAGATATTATATCAGTAGCCTATATTATTCTGATATTAAATAAAGTTACACATTACAATCCGTACATTTTCATATGTCAATTCAGTGTTTTTCTCCGACAGCCAGCTGCGCTCCGAGCAGCGCAGCCACACACACACACACACACACACACACACAGTGCACCGCGTCAGAGCAGATCTACAATCTCACAACACGTCTCATTCGCGGTAGGCTACTTGTGGTCTTGTATATCGCATTAGCTGTAGAATACAACTCTCGTAGACGTATTTATGATTATGATGTTTTCAATCTACGAGAGTTGTAGGGTTCACCCCCCATGGACACAGGGACTTTCAGCACTATGCCCCGTAGACACTACAAACATGTACACATTGAAAATAAAGGTAATTATCCCCACGCCCCAAATGTTAACTCTCGCTACGGGGCAGTAGTGTAATGTAATAATCCATATCTTTCAATAAAGAAGTGTTTTAATGCCGTTTGTGGCCGAACGCCATTTTTTCACCCTCGTTTACATCCTGTTTACATTGAGTGTAATTCCGGGTTTCACCAGTTGGGCGGGGACTACCGCTCATTGGGAACTTCCGACAGAATCAGCCACAGACGGCATGAAACACTTCTTTATTGAAAGATATGGATTATTACATTAAACTACTACCCCGTAGCGATAGTTAACATTTGCTGCGTGGGGGTAAGCACCTTTATTTTCAATTTGTACATGTTTGTAGTGTCTACGGGGTATAGTGCTGAAAGTCCCTGTGTCCATGGGGGGTGAACCCTACAACTCTCGTAGATTGAAAACGTCAGAATCATAAATACGTCTACGAGAGTTGTATTCTACAGCTAATATCGCATAATGTTAACCACTCGGGCCAGAACATAATGAAAGGCTAATTTAAGAAATGGATAGTTAACAAATGTACTGGAACTCCAAGAGTCAAGACAGAACGCCTTATATTTGGCACACATTTGTGATACTCACACAGAGAAAGAATCTAAATGTAAGCTATTAGGTGGTGGCATAATAAACCGTAAACGAGCGGTCGTCCCCCCCCCCCCCCCCCCCCAAGACTGACCATGTAAAGCCTACCGTCCTCATTATAATCATTATTATGCATGATTCATCAGGATCGCTTTGCAAATCCACAAGCTCACACTGCAGCGCAGATTGAATATATTCGGGGCGCAACACCGTTGTCAGTGGTGTAAAGTAACAAAGTACATGTACTAATTTTTAGGTATTTTTACTTTACTGGAGTATTGCCAATTTTCAGTACTATTGTATTACTTCTACACCCTAACGGCAAATATTGTACTTTTACTCCACTACAATCATTTGAAAACTTTAGTTACTTTGCTATTATCAATTATTATATTATAAAACATACATTAACCACTTTAGCCCTATTTTATAGGCCTACATAGGCTATTTGAAAATAGCCGATCTACAAGCTCACAATGCATCGCATCGCAACACATTGTGAGCTTGTAGATCTGCTATTTTCAAACATTAGTACTTTTACTTTTGGTACTTTAAGTACATTTTGATACTAATACTTTTGTGCTTTTACTCAAGTAAATCTTGAATTCCGGACTTTTATTTGTAACGGAGTATTTCTATATTGCAGTATTGATACTTTTACTTAGGTAAAATATCTGAGTACTTTCCCCACCATGCACTGACCGTTGTACGTCGAAGCATAAATTGGTCGTTACTGGAAGGATTGCAGCTGCTACTTATGGAGAGAGACAGACTGCTTGAGATCGCTAAACATTAATCTGCTAGTTAACAAGAGAAATGACACTTTCCAAAAGTATAAAGAGTATAAAAGATATGTATAAAAGATATGTGACAGTGCTGAAAACAGGGCATTTAAAGATGAATATGGACACATTGGACAACAGCAGTGCGTTCGGAAATTGCCCACCAGAGCGCACTCGCCTATTAGTTTGTATTGGCCAGTGTCCTCAATGCAAAGCTGTTGTGTTTCATCGGCTACACACGTTTTGGCTGTTTGCAAGCCAAGGAATATAATTTTAGACGGCAAGATGAAGCATGGAATGGTAGGCTACCAGGCAAGTTATAAAGTTTAATAAGCATCTTTCAGGTGGGGATATATTCTCTATATGACTGTCAGTCCATATTTTAAAATGAAAATAATAAAATCATTATCAAAATAATGTATTTTAATATAAAACATGGATCCACCGCAGCTGCACAGCTGTGTGTGTGTGTGTGTGTGTGTGTGTGTGTGTGTGTGTGTGTGTGTGTGTGTGTGTGTGTGTGTGTGTGTGTGTGTGTGTGTGTGTGTGTGTGTGTGTGTGTGTGTGTGTGTGTGTGTGTGTGTGTGTGTGTGTGTGTGTGTGTGTGTGTGTGTGTGTGTGTGTGTGACATTGCGGTGTTGGAACAGCGGCCGTATTTTTCTCAGTCCGACCCTCGCCAGGTGTTCCATACAGTAGCGATCCAGTAAATATCAAACATTTTTGAAAATGATTTTGACGATGACCCAAGGGGAAGCGTTTTCACTCGAAATATCAAACGTGATCGGAGTGGCCCCGATCGTCTTGTGAGCAACTCGGGAGCGTTCAGATTGGATCTTTGAACCCTCACACTAGACGATGTTTATGCCCGAGATTCGCCCCCGATCTAGGCTGGGGTAGACACGCCCCCCCCCCCCCCCCCCGATACTCGGGAGGGTTGTTTTTTAGCCCGATTATCTTGTAGTGTATGGCCACCTTGAGTCTTAGTCTTTTGAATAACAGTCCTATTTTAGTCATCTGAAATTGTTAGTCTAGTCCAGATGCGGCCCGGGATATGATTAAAAAAAAAATCAAATTCATTGTAGGCCTACCTCTAATGACTACGCTGAGGTGTCTGGAAGCAGCAAGTGAAATTTTCATGCTGGCTACCCATGTAAATAAATGTGACTATTTTTGAAAAATAATAATAAACAATGATTGAAAACTTTTTTTTAAAGTAATGATGTTTTATGTTATATTATTATCTTGAATGTAATTACTTACTATACACCACTGTTGTTCTTTAAATTCTGGCACTGCAATGAAAACGTGACTTGGTAATCATTACCATTACCAGGTATTGTTTAACTTCAAATTTAATTATTCTAAAATGGTTATTGGGGCTCCTTACAAATTGAATTGTGTCAATAATTAAAGTAGCTATTCTTCTTCATAATATGTATTTTTAAAAGTGATATACTGTAGTTAGTAGCAGTGTCTGAGACAACACACTGAAAAACAATACTGTATAACTGAATGCGTGTGAGCGTGCATGCGCGTCCGCAATGGTTGCGAGTTGCGACCCACATCAAGTCACCTTTTGACCAATGTGTCCCAGACCCCAAAATTAGTTAGACACCCCTGGTCTAGTCCTAGTCGACTAAATATCAAAATCTTAGTCTTAGTCGAAAACATAACATAATCTGTGCATTGAAACTTTGGGATAACCAGGTAAACAATGGACCTAGCATCTATCTAAATAATATGGTAGTAACATAGTGATCAAGAAAAACGAACCTAAGTAACCAAAACCAGCCAATGTCTGCATGGTAGCCATGTCTTGTGGTTAGCATCACACCATCATACCATCCTCACATCTCCTCATCTCCGTTATTTAATAATAACAAAACTACCATGGATTCTGAGGGTGAGACCGATGGCATCCCAGACGTCCTCCTGCCATCCACTTAAGTTACAACCATTTGTTTTTAAAGGATATATTCAGTTACCGTGCTTTGTGACATAGAATAAAGCAAGATAACATAAAACAATATACCATTTTTATGCCAATCATTTCTCTCTATAGCAGCAGGTATCAGCCTCTGGAGTAGTGTGGTGGAGAAACACACTTGATTGATTGATTGATTGAATATTTTATTAGCAGTTTGCAAAAAAAATCACAGGAAAGTACAGTTCAATACAAGGTCTGTTAACACATTGACTGCCAGAGTTATTCAGATTTTTTAGCAGTTTTATGCCAGAGATTTTTCATTGAGAAAAAAAAGTACTCAGGAGCCGAGATACAGAATTTTTAAGTTAACAAGGAAGTGGATGGGAGTCTAAATCTTTGAAAAATCATATCTCCTTGGTCTTTGGGTCAAATAAAAAAATATATATATAATTTTTTTTTAAATAATAACGCATATATGCGTTCTTGGTAGAGCTTTAAACCTAAATATTTCAGCCCGGCTCGACCCAGCCCGACAGAACTTCAAGCCCAGCCCGACCCAAAGCCTGATACATAATTGACACATTGGGCCCAGCCCAGCCCGTAGCCCGTCATTTTTCTAAACAAGCTTAATTGCTGCATGCAGCCTTTTTTTCTCATAAAGTCTTGGTAATTCGTTAAGAACAGGAGTCATTCACCCTTTTCCAACAGTCTGTTAGAAAAAAAGAATATGCTACAAATTAATTAATATATGCATTTATTTGGATAAAAAAAAGAAATTGCATTTTGTTGCCTAGGCCAGCCCAACCCAAAGCCCGACAAATACGTGACCAATTGGACCCGGCCCAGCCCGTGCCGACGGGTCGGGTCCCGTCGGGCTCGGGCAAAAATCTTAAGCTCTAGTTCTTGGCAAGCAAGTGATGGATTCTAAAGAACGCATATATGCGTTCTTTGCAGGCAATGTGTTAAGAGGATTTTAAACCCAAGAAAGCCTATGGCTTGTTTCCATTGAGGTCCTTTGTACTCAATTCATGCGTTTTTCGGCTATTTTCCGTGCACAAAATGCTTCCAAATGTCTGTAATCAGTCGAGGCGACTGAGAACGCGTGTGTGTGTGTGTGTGTGTGTGTGTGTGTGTGTGTGTGTGTGTGTGTGTGTGTGTGAGAGAGAGAGAGAGAACTGTGCTTAATGCAGATGTGTGTGTTTTGCTTTGTTCCAGGTTTCACTATGCAGCTCGTATCTGGGACGGAGTGAAGAAATCCTCAGCCCTGTCTGAGTACAGCCGTCTGCTGCCCTAAGGGTCATAAGGGACATAAGGGTCATAAGGGTCATAAGGGTGAAGTGCTGCACTGAGAAGCTCTCAGTAGAAGGGGGGGTCTTCAGTCCTGTAAGACACTGGTTTTCAACCCAGGGAAACCAGGGGTCCAAATGGGACCCTTACCGGTCTGTGACTCTGAGAGTTCAGACCGCAGGCAAATCCCATATCTCAGATCTGATCTTTAAGGAATATGACTGGACACACACTATTCACAGATCAGATTTGTGTATTCAGACTTTATAGCCGGAAAGTGATCTACAAGCTCACAACGCGTCGCAGCGCACCTCGTTGTGAGCTTGTAGATCAGCTATACGTTCGGTGAGCGGCACCATCGTACAACAAGGTGTGTACCAGGCTTCAGTGTCAGAGTGTCCACACTGAGTTCACACTGAAAAACATGTTTTCAGTTTAGTTTTTAGATTTATTTCAGACAAAAGGAGTCTGGTTTGTGCTGTTAGTGTGAACGTAGCCTAACAGACAGTCTGGTTTGTGCTGTTAGTGTGAACATAGCCTAACAGACAGAATGTGGAAGGTTGTTTAATGAACACAAATCAACAGTCATGTGTAAGTTAAGTATTAAATGTGAAATGGATGATAAGGTGGAAAGTTTTCTGACTGTTGCACCTGGTGTCTGTGGTTGATGTATAAATAAAATGCAGGAAGCCTGCGCTTATTTTCTGTTACGTATTGGCCTGCCTGCTGGGGGGCGGGGTGGGGGGGTTGAGGGTAGACTAACATGCTGCAGAAAATCATAACTTATTTTCACCCGCTTTCAACCTGGCTTCATTTGTAATAAATTTGCATCACTTATCTAAGTATTTTCTAAGTATTTATAGTTGTGTGTGTTGGGGGGGGGAGGGGGGGGGGGGTTACAGTACTGAACGTGTTTGAACTTCACATAACCAAGAACAGGATGTCACATGACTCTCTGGCACTGCATGGAGGTGGAGATGAGCTGAATCAGAATCAGCTTCATGGTCACATGATCACAGGTTTAGATGAAGTGAGTGAAATTCACTTTGTGGACAGAGAGAGCAAAGAAAGAGAAAAGAATAATCATACAGCAGAGAAATCTTATGTTTTATTTTAAAGGCATCACACGCTACAGGATTCTATCCAGATTCTCTGGCTTGCCCGAACAAAAGGCTGCCTTGCTCCGCGATGTTGTTATAATTATTAGTAGCCTATATTATTTTATATTAAATAAAGTAAACATTACAATATGTACATGTTCAATCATTACAATCAAATTTAAAGTTTCTTATGAACATACACTGACTGGCGATTGTGCTGTTTTTTTTTCCGACAACCAGCTTCCCTCCTGAGCAAACACACACACACACACACACACACACACACACACACACACACACACACACACACACACACACACACACTTTTCATACCATCAGGTTGGTTGTTTATGTAGGATCAGGATGGACACTGTCCAATATATGGATACTGTAGCAATATGTTATTTTTATTAAGTGACACCCTGCATGATGGACAAGTAGATAAATGCTGCTTTATGAAACTATGGACAGACGCAGGGACAGTGCAGACACTACATGGTGTCATTTGGGGTGACACTGTTCTTCCATAACTTTCCAAAATGTTCTCTCCATGTGACCATTGATTGATTGATTGATGTAGTTTATTTAGAAAGACATGAGAATAGTACATGACAGTACATAACAGTACATGGAAGTACAAATTCACAATACAAGGTCTACTAAACTGGAAACCCTCATTAAGCACTAAGCTTGTTTAAGATGAGAACCCCATGCACACAAATCATGATGAAATATAAGAGGCAGACAGATATACACACTACTATACAGAATGTCATACAATCAGCTTTCAGGTTACTGGTATGTTATTGACCGTGTCAGTGTGTGCTTGTACAGTAGGTCATTCATTATATCCACGTCGGTTTATAAAGTCAATGTAAAATGCAGTGGTGGAAAGTAGCTAAGTATTCTTAAGTACACTTTTGAGGTACTTTTTACTTTACCTGGAGTATTTCCAATATTCAATACTTTTACTTCTACTCCACTTCATCTCAGAGGCAAATATCGTACTTTTACTCCACTACAATTATTTGAAAAACTAGTTACTTTGCAGATATAAATTATTATATTATAAAACATACATTAATCATTGTAGCCCTATTTTATATCTAAGCTATTTGAAAATAGCCGATCTACAAGCTCACAACATGACGCGTTGTGTGCTTGCAGATCTGCCATTTTCAAACATTTTAGTCCTTTAGTTTTGGTAGCCTACTTTAAAGGGTCTACACCATGAAAATCACTTTTTTCTTGGTTTTTTGTATTTTTTGGGGTCCCCAGTGTCTCTTGTACCCAAAAAAATGATTTTTTTTTTAATTCAGTCATTCCTTCTCATTTCATGGATTTCCAGAATTGGCGTGTCTGAACAGGCGATCTCAGAATGGAAATGTTTATGATGTCACAAACATTAATGATGGCAAACCCAATGTTAAATGAAAAGTGCCCGAATCGCTCCGAAACTTTTTCTACCCCCCCTAAGTGGGGGTCTACGAACAAATACTTCGGGCTCGGATTTTGGCTCCGCCCCCCGGAAGTGGGTGAAACAGGCACCTCAAACACTTGGTGGAATTGTTCAAAAATGTTCAAAGTGTTTTTTTTTCGATTTTGTATTTTTCTTAGATGCTTCTTTTTATGCAGAATCTTTCCTTTTTTTTTAATTTATTAACAGACAGAATTGCTCAGTAGCCCCCCCCTGCACAAGAGGACGTTTTGGTATTGCAGCTGAAAGTGCTGTATAAGCCAGAGACAATGGACCCTTCGCTAAACCCCACCCCAAAAGCGATTGTCCAATGCCAGCTTAGCGACCGTTGTTAGCCTGGCATAGGTCTGGCAAGCTTTCGTCACCTGCCATAGCTGTCAATGTTATTTCGCCCTCACACACGCACACAATAATTTGCAACATAATAGCAAGAACAGGAATAATACCACGATAACGCAATGGGGACTATGAACCAGCAACAGATTCCACGTACCCAAAACCGTTGGAGGGTTATTTTCCCAAGCTGAAATCTGCGTTTAAACTGCAAGGCTGAATGGTTGTGTTGTTGAACACATACACAGCTTAACGTCGGGAAAGTTACACGACTCACTCGCCCAGGTGGTGTCACTAATCACCGTAATCGTAACAAAATTCAGAATCACATCGCTGCCTGTTTCGGTTAAAGTATATTCATTCATTTGTTCGTCTATTTATTAACTGCTACTGTAGTCTTACCCTGCGGTACATGAAAACTCCTCTTACAGTCATGGATCAACTTCAACCTGGTGTTTGCACTTTCTCCATTTACATCTATATAAACGTTCAGATTTCAAATATAAATTGCTTACCCTATGGCCACGGATGTTAAAATGATGCACGGGACTCTCAAAAGTACCCGTATATTCTGTATTGTTCAATAAAAAGCATTTTAATCCGATCGGTGGCCATTTTCTCACAGAGTTATAATGTATCAGAGTGCAATACACCTACCAACCGATAGGGTCACTTAGTTGAAAGCATATGAAGAAAATGGCCACCGATCAGATTAAAATGCTTTTTATTGAACAATAGGGATGATACGGGTACTTTTGAGAGCCCGTACATAAATGTAACATCCGTGGCCATGGGATAAGCACTTTATATTTGAAATATGAACGTTTCTGTAGATGTACGGGCTATTAATGGAGAAAGTGCAAACACCAGGTTGAAGTTCATCCATGACGGTCGAGACAGACGACCGTCGTGAATCCATGGCTATTACTCCCTCTAACATTTCCCGTGTTTTTAGTTTATTGAAATAATGTCATGCACATTTGTCCAGTGCATAGCCTACTGCAGGCCATGTGGACTAGATTTAGAAGAGATTTTGAAGCTATTGCTGCTGAAATGATCGATTATTTTAAAGGGGAAAAGCTGTCATTTAACATGCAAGTCAATGGGTGAGAAGCAGAGATTGCCAGGCGCTGCCAGGCCTGGGTGTGACTAACTTCGCACCACCAGTCACAGAGTGGAGTGGGTGGGGCTTAGCGAAGGGTCCATTGACTTGGGATGAGTATATCTGAGTGATGATTTAAGCTCAAACCTTTTGAAAAAGGTTTGAGGGACATACACCATATGATATTAAATATCAAATATTTTTTTTAAATTCATGGTGTAGCTCGTATATTTTGATGCCAATGCTTTTTTACTTTTACTCAAGTAACATTTTGAACAATTGTGAATGCTGTCATTTTGTGACATCCCAGACAGCACCCAGCGTCGCTGCGACGTCAGAATAAGAGCGTCATATCGCCGATACATCGCGTTCGATTTATGTGCATAGCGTGGGTGTTGCTAGGGGATCGGCAGAGCGACTTATTTTCCCTGTGTTGGCTATGTAGGGGCTATGTCGCGGTCAACAGGATGGATTTTAATCAAACTTAAACAGTTACCTCACTTGCCTGCCAGGCCACAGGGAGGAGCTGTGAACCACTCCCACTTTACTACTGAGCTGCTCTGAGCTCAGCTGGTGGTGATATTAACAATATCAACATTTTCTCCGGCCGACCGTCGTTTCTCCTCATTTCAGCTGTTTAAAACAGGTTTGTAATGTAAAACATCACAGTTATGCACTAGAAATGGTTAGGTTATGTTCTAAACTTCATAATTTCATCGATGATATGTCAAATATGTTTATTTTTGACGTTATATCAAGCTGAAAACTTCAGTTCTGTTAGTAAAGTACCGTACGCCACGCTAGACTACACTAGACACTACACTACACAGGGCAGTACCTGGTTTATGGCTACACATGTTTTTCTATTTAATATTCGACTCATTGACAGCTTATTTTTTAAGATAATGGTTCAAAATGACACATTGTACTGTACATAGCTGTAGAATACAACTCTCGTAGACGTATTTATGATTCTGACGTTTTCAATCTACGAGAGTTGTAGGGTTCACGCCCCATGGAGACAGGGACTTTCAGCACTATGCCCCGTAGACACTCCAAACGTGTTCAAATTGAAAATAAAGGTGCTTACCCCCAAGCCCCAAATGTTAACTGTCTCTACGTGGTAGTAGTTTAATGTAATAATCCATATCTTTCAATAAAGAAGTGTTTTAATGCCGTCTGTGGCCGATTCTGTCGGGAAGTTCCCAATGGGGGGTAGTGATAGGTAGTGACGGGGCGCATCCGGTGAAACCCGGAATTACACTAAATGTAAACAGGAAGTAAACGAGGGTGAAAAAATGGCGTTCGGCCACAGACGGCATTAAAACACTTCTTTATTGAAAGATATGGATTATTACATTAAACTACTACCGCGTAGAGACAGTTAACATATGGGGCTTGGGGGTAAGCACCTTTATTTTCAATTTGTACATGTTTGGAGTGTTTACGGGGCATAGTGCAGAAAGTCCCTGTGTCCATGGGGCGTGAACCCTGCAACTCTCGTAGATTGAAAACGTCAGAATCATAAATACGTCTACGAGAGTTGTATTCTACAGCTAACTGTACACATGAGGAAAAGAGTGCCAGGCTTAGCTTATGGTATGCTCCTAGCCCTGTTTGGAACCTCACTCTGTACGAAAGCTATCGTGGAGATAGCCATGGTTCACATGACGCTTGTATACAAGCGTCATGGTATGACAGTCATGTTTCAGGGCTATCGTGGAGAGTGAGGGTCACTGTGTGTATATATTTGGCCTTGAGAGAGAGGTGTGTGTGTGTGTGTGTGTGTGTACTAACCTGACATGTTGGAGATGATTCTTGAACAAATTGAATGATAAATAAATTGTTATTTATTTTTTATAATGTTGTGTATGTATTTTTATGTGATGTCTATCTGCTCTGTTTTTGTTTGATTGTTTATAGGCATTTTTTTCCATACCATAAGAGCCATACTGTTTTATATAATTGAAAAATGCAAAAAAAATAAGGGAAAAAAAGGAAGAGATTGGTACTGGTACAGAACTAGTATTATCTGTTAAAACTGTTATTGTGTGTCATGCTTGGTGCCTTTAGATTTTTGGCTGATGGCTGCTGGGACTGATTCTGTGACCTATGAACTACGAATGAGACACATGACCAGACAAGACCACGGACATACAGTCAGTGACCGGCGACCACAGGGCACGAGAGATCCAGGCTGAGAAAGTATGCTGTGCATATGGTACGTACTCTGCTATTATATGTCCCTCTACATTAAATCTTTTTGCCAAAAATTGCAGATCTACTTTGAAAGCTCAACGTGTTGTGAGCTAGTATAATTGGCCATTTTTCACCCCAGAATATGGACTCTAAGGTTCAATGTACACTAGTGTAGGTAAGATTACCTTTGGCTGCTCTGGAAAAAGCACAAAATCACTTGAATAGAGGACACTTATGAAGAGAACAACAATTTAAGCTAACATGTACACCAGGAGATTAATTGTGCAATGTATAGACATCACTGAAAATACCTTTTACTTCTGCGATGGTGGCACAGATGTTGGTCTGGTCACCAAATATTTGAGCCTGAAAGACATTTACACATTTAAGACGTAGTGCAATGAAAAATAAGTTTATCACACTTTAGAGCATATCTGAGGTCTTAATATGGACATACCCAACAACAGATGCCAAAAAAAAATGTTTTGTGTATTTGTATATCAAAATCTTATCGTCCAATCTTAAATACATCATGTGAACGAAAACATGCTGCGCATATCTGAGGTCTTAATATGGACATTAAGACCTCAGATATGCTCTAAAGTGTGATAAACTTATTTTTCATTGCACTTACGTCTTAAATGTGTAAATGTCTTTCAGGCTCAAATATTTGGTGACCAGACCAACATCTGTCCCACCATCGCAGAAGTAAAAGGTATTTTCAGTGATGTCTATACATTGCACAATTAATCTCCTGGTGTACATGTTAGCTTAAATTGTTGTTCTCTTCATAAGTGTCCTCTATTCAAGTGAAGGTAATCTTACCTACACTAGTGTCTACACATTGAACCTTAGAGTCCATATTCTGGGGTGAACATTTAGCAAAAATGGCCAATTATACTAGCTCACAACACGTTGAGCTTTCAAAGTAGATCTGCAGTGCAGGCGGCAGTGGCTCAGGGGTAGAGCGGCCGGGTAGAGTGAACTGGAAAACCGCAAGGTTCCCAGTTCGATCCCGGGCTGGGGCGCTCCCCTAGAGTTAGTGTCGAAGTGTCCTTGAGCAAGACGCTGAACCCCTAATTGCTCCTGATGAGCAGGTTGGTGCCTTGCATGGTTTCGTCCGCCATCGGTGTATGAATGTGTGTGTGAATGGGTTAATGGCACAATCAATGTAAAGCGCTTTGGATAAAAGCGCTATATAAATGCACCATTTACCATTTACCACCCTAGACTTCACCAGCGACTATATAGACGCCTTAACAGACTACGTCACACTAATAAGAACCAGTATGCGCACGCAGGCCAGCACCAACTGAACCCCACCGCTCATAAGATGCGATGTAAAAGTGGTCACAGCCTCACGCGTAAAAATGCATCCCATTAAACTTTCAGATGCTGTTTTTCTCCCAGTATGGAGGAAGAATGCTTAGGATTGTTACTGTGATCTCTCGCTCTTGAAATATATAATCCTTGGTTTCTGTTGTGTGTAAACAATAATAGCAATTCAAAACAGTTGTCCCCCAAACCCCACCTCCAGTGGCTGTCATAAGAATGGAGGGAGTGCTCTATGATCATGGCACCAGAACCTGCTCTTGCTCGCGCAGCTGCAGCCCGTCCGCGAAGGTGCGTAGAGAACGTCTGAGAACAGCAGACCTCCAAGCGCACAACAGTCTCATCCGCGACGTGGTTGTGAGCTTGTATGTCAGCTGTTCTCGGCGCGCAATACCGTTGCGGGGTGAAGTACATATGTCTCACTAGGACGCACCTCACTAGCCAACACACAAGTTGAATGAACTAAAACCAGCGCACCCCAAAACAGCAGGTTTGGCGATCTGTTGGGAATTGATTACATGAAGCAGTCACCAGTGTCAATGTTTGTTAACAAATAATTGGTCTATACTACACTGACTACTTATATTGACACATCAAAATGTAAACTTTGTTCAATTGTAAACCTTTGTTGTATTGCCAAGTGTTCCATTTTTCTTTTCCCATCTTTTTTAAAAGATTTTTGTTGGGGTCTTTTCTGACTTTATTTATAGGTATAGTGGAGAAGGACAGGAAAAAAGATGTGAGAGACGTGCAGTAAAGATCGTCGGGAACGGGACTCGAGGCCTCCCATCTTCTTTTTAAGTAGCTCAGCCAACACCAGACATTTCTGAGACTTGTATCCCAACAACCTGAATGTGAGTTTTTAATTTTGATGCTTTTTTATTCAATGGTGTCCTCTTTGTAGCTGAAGACTGAAGACTATCTATTCCACTGTACATTTGTAATAATTATCCTCTCTAGGTAACATGCTGGCCATGCCAGCATGTCAGCTGTTGACAGCCCTCTCCACACCAGGTATACTGTACTTAAAGAAAGGCTATCTTGATTGACTTATGATCCCTACCACCTAAGCCGTTTTTAATAAGCTACTGTGTGTGTGTGTGTGTGTGTGTGTAAAAACTAACCAAAAAACAGATGTTTCTTGACAAAAAAGAACTAATTGAATGATAAACAAATGTTTATTTAAAAATAGACTGATAAAGGTACAGAGAAACACAGCAACCAGTACCATATGTTCATTTCATCTGTTAATACTGACATTTATCTGTTATTGTGTGTCATGCTTGGTGCCTTAAGATTTTTGTCTGATGGCTGTTGGTACTGATTCTGTGATCTATAAACGAGACATATGACCAGAGAAGACCAAGGATATGCAGCTAGCGGCAGGCGACCACGGCATGAGGGGACTTGAGAGCAGCTCAGCCAACACCAGACACCTAAATGTAAGTTTTCAATTTGTATCTTTTTTTATTCAACGTGTCCTCATTGTAGCCAATTATGAAGACTGTATTCCACTGTACATATAGAATAAGTGTCCTCCCAGGTACATGCCGGCCATGTCAAATATGCTGGTGACAGCCCCTCCCCACACCTCAACACCAGGTATACTTAAAGAAAGGCTATGTTGATTAACTCCCAAACAAACTGATCAGGTTACTAACTAAACCTCACACCTAGGACTCGCCTAACCCCCCGAAGGGGCGAGGCTTCCCCTATTGGGCGGGCACGCGGGTGGGGACTTCTTTCCTCTACATTAGAAGAGTCAGGACGCACTAACATAGCACTAACATAGCTCGCGTCGCCAGGCCCAAGAGGAAAATAGCAAGAGGCGCATTCTCCGGTTTACTTCCCGTTTCTCCTATTTTCTGCGTGACGTAGGTGGACACCTTTTTAGGAGACAGGAAGCAAGTTGGAGTCTATTTGATTCCAATGGAAGAGTCAACGTGAACACAGCTTCTGAACCATTCTTTAGCTCCATGGTCACTGAACTAAATATTGGACCCGATCGTCACAAGACACAAAATATGCACGATTTTCATACTAAAATGCCTTTTTTTTTTTGTGACACAAATTAGGATAAAATCTACTTTGTTATCCACCTTTCTCTATCCTAGCAACACACTCTCGCGAGATCTGGGAAGATATCAGAAGAGTCCATCTGCAGTCTGACGGACGAGACATAGAGGGCTCTGTCTGTCCCTTATACTATTTATATTGTATTATTATATTAGATTTGAACTCTTATGCTCTGTCCCCATAAGATGTTCTAAAAACTAATAAACTGAGATTCTATATGTGAATGTGGTAGGCCTACGTGAAATCATTATGGACATTTCAAAAATTAAATAAAATGTGTGTTCCAATGCTCAATAATATCATGTTCCATTATTAACTGTCTTGGTTGATGGGTATGATTTGGGAATCATGACATTTTGCTAAACATTCATGCTAAACACATTATAGTCTATAGTGGTAAAATATATACCTTATAAATAAAAGGACCTGTTACAATGTTGAGCAGAATTAGGAGCATATATAGCAGAAGATAAGACTGAATAATACGTGTGAGTTTGTGGTGGGATTTTTGGGGGTTTCTTTAAAATCATCTTTGCCAATAACAGTGCACTTTCAAACATGTAAAGCATTTATTTTCTTTAATGAAGAAAATACACAAATACACATCCACATGACGTTGTCAGCCAGGGAGAGGGGAGGGGGAGGGTGGTGGGATGGTCGGGGGAGAAGACAACTACGCCTACTTAGGAGACCATTTGTAGGATTTGTGTACTACTTCGCCTCTAGTGGCTCCAATGGAGAATGTGTATCTTTCTATATTAACAATCTTTGGCCAGGCTCTCTCCCCACCCGCCACCTTGCGCTTAAACTACATGCAAAAAGGCTGTTCGCAGGATGGCTCAGGGTAGAGGACAGAGTACAGCAACTTGCAATGGGCCTGGTCTTAAAGATACTCAAGGGATCATTGAGCCCATGTACCTGTCTAACTGCTTCAACAACGTGAGAGACACATGCAGGCACAACACCAGAAGGAGCTCCACTGAACTCGTTCAACCCAGATTCGGCACAAACTTGGGGTTAAATTTGTTCTGTTATGCCACCAAAATGTGGAATGCCCTACCAACACCCATCAAAAAGTGAGACTCCGTACCCTCCTTCAAAACCGCCATAAAGAGCACCTGTCTGCAATTTGCAACTGGTCCTAGACAAGTCTTCTAAGCTTGACACCAGAAATGTATTCAATCAATCAAAATAGCTTGATACCGTAATGTCAATCTTTACAGCAGCTATAAGTATAAATGTCAAACCACATAACATTGAATTTATTTCATTGTGTTTTCCGCTGTAGATCTTGAAAGTACTCTCTACTGCACATCAAGAGCCAGAACAAGCACAAGGTATCTATATGTATATATTAAAATATTGTTTATGTTGACTGTTTTTGTTCATTCGTTTTCTCACATGCATTATCAGGCCAAAAACTAAATATGCTCTAGGCCCTCTTGAAGAAAACGGCACAGGGCTAACAATCTGTAGAGCTGGAAAGTGTTAAACTGTATTTTGTATTCAACATTGGGGCCATATTCCTTTACAGCAAAGAGTGAAGACTGCACAAGGTACATTTTAGCCACATTAACCCTATAGTCCCTATTCTGGACACGTCATAATAGACAAACCATCTGTGAAAGTTGCCGATCTATAGCTCACAACACGTCGCGTTGCAACGCGTTGTGAGCTTGTAGATCAGCTATAGCCTTAGGCTATAGCCTAATATAACAAAATTGTGAAAATAGCCGATATACAAGCTCACAACGCCTCGCAACGCGAGGCATTTTGAGCTTGTAGATCTGCTATTTTCACAATATTTATCTGTGGAACCGAGTCAAACTAAATTGAATGCCTCAACTCCTTACATTCCAAGTGCTTATCAGGGTGAGGGGGTCCCGTTCAAATATGATCATTTTGGGGGGTCACGGCCTGAAAAGGTTGAGAACCACTGGTGTATATAACACCATATTGGGAGGCTTCCACGACGAGGTGGTCATATTAATGCTCTTCTCCTTAAACGGGAGAATGGCGAAAGCCTGAAACGTCACAGCAGCACTCGGGTGCAATGAAGCACTTTGCAACAGGAGCCCACAGTGTGCAAGCCTTTTTTGTTTTACAACATGGGAAGAGCGCCTTAAGGAAGACAGCCGCTGGGGCGCCCGCTGGCCTAGTGGTCCTTTGCTGTGTGTCACCCCCCATCTCTTTCCCCGTTTCCTGTCAGTCTACTTTCCTATCAATAAAGGCAGAAAAAGCCCCCAAAAATATCTTAAAAAGAAAGACAGCCATCCATTCTGTCAGTGGAAGAGTTATCTGTTGATTGCTTCTTCACGGTGTACACATGTGATTGATAAGATGTATAGTCATGAAGGATTTTTTTTTCTTGTCTGTACTACGCGACATCTACAGTATATTTGCTGTTGATGTTTTTTTGTTTGTTTGTTTTTTCATTGCAGAAGCCATTGGGACTACATGTACATGCTACAAAGCATCAAGTCAACAGCGCCATGACCGATCACTTCAAACAGGCTTCAGGTCGAAAGTGGTGGTGGGGGCTAAAGAAACGGACTGCAATCAACAACAGAATGAAGTGGTCTTCTTGTCTTTGTGGGCTCCTCAGCTTTATCAAGCCGTGAAACAGAAACCTTGCATGTCTAAAACTGTTTCGTTTTCAGGAAATGGGGAAAAATAACCTGTGTTCCAATGTAGTATTTAGTCACAAGCTCTTTTCATTGGTTAAATATTTTTTAAACCCACAGACACACTTGACCACTTTCGCTTAAATTTTTTTTTTAAATGGCAGATCTATAAGCTCACATTCTGTCGCTATGCGTTGTGAGCTTGTGGATTCACTGTTTTTGCTACTTAAACTCATGGTTCAAGGTTGTTTTATGTTGTTACATCTTGTGCACAGATAAATGGACTGCATTTATGCATTTAACGGCTTTATAGTCTTTCCGGCCCTTCAAATCGCTGTACGATGTACTTCACATTCACCCATTCACGCACCGATGGCGGAGGGAAACCATGCAAGGCACCAACCTACTATCGGAAGCAGTAGGGGTTCAGTGTCTTGCTCAAGGACACTTATGACACTTAGGGGCGGCCATAGCTGAGTGGTTAGTGAGCCCGCCTAGGGAACCAGCTGGCCCTGGTTGCCCCAGGTTCGATTCCAGGCTATCCCAGCATATGTGCCGATGATATGAAATTTGTCCCTGAGCAAGACTCTTAACCCCAATTGCTCACAGGTTCTCATTGGAAACAAGACCGCAAGGACTTTCATGAACGACCTGTTAAAAGGAAAGGAATTATTATAGCCAGCTCTTGTATGTCAAAGTAGGGCATTAATTTACTAAATATTCTAAAATAATAGTCTGCACACTATGGCTTGCAGGGCACCCAGTTAAAAGCTTTATTGGGTATATCAGAGGTCTTCAACATTTTTCAGGCCAAGGACCCCTTAGCTGAGAGAGAGATGGAGCAGGGACCCCCCGCTACATACTGGATTCATGTTAAATGTGTGTTTTCAGACATTTAACCACTTAAAACCCTCAATACTTTGTAAACTTGAGCTTTGACCTGCTCTTTTTTTCCCTGTACACACAACCTCTTTGCCGAAAATAGCAGATCTACAAGCTCGTATGCTATTTTCGGCTAATGTTCCCCCCAGAATAGGGATGCAAGGGTTCAAGTGGTTAATGTAAAAAATGAGAAAGAAAATCCCTATCACACAAAGATTTGGCGGCCCCCCTTCAGTATCTCTGAGGGGTCCTAGGGGTCCCGGAGCCCCTGTTGAAGACCCCTGGTGTATATCATACAATAAAGCTTTTGACTGGGATCCCTGCAAGCCACAATGCAGACTATTTAAAAATTGCCTGTGATTTTTGACATTTGTGACATTCTGCATGATGAGTACTTTTGTACATTTAATAAGTACATTTTGATGCCAATACTTTTGTACTTTTACTCAAGTACATTTTGAATTCCGGACTTTTACTTGTAACTGAGTACTATATTGCAGTATTGATACTTTTACTTAAATAAAAAATTTGAGTACTCTTTCCACCACTGGTGTTGTGACACTGCACTTTTTGGACTTGTTTTATTTGTATATTCTGCTCTGTATATTATGATTATATTTGCACTGAAAATAACAGACTACATAAAGAAAAAGGTTTCGTACAAAGCTTTGCTAAATGTTTCTTTGTTGAAATGACATTGTGAATGAAGTAGAATTTTGCAGAACAGTTTTAAAAGGTATAGTAAGAAAATGTGTCATTTCTATGCAGTGGTAGGCTAAACAATGGAAAACTATTACTTCCACTAACTTATATTTAAATATCCAGTAAGAGACCAAGACATTTTAATTTATATTTATCATATGAAAGGCTTCCATTACCAGGTACAGCAGGTAAGGACTTTTTCTAATAAATGTTTTTGTTTTAATAAATGATATATTCATTTTAGATTTTTGGAAAATATTAACCATCATAAAACAATGTTTGCACATGTAGAGTAGTGTAGAATAAGTGTAGAATTGACAGCGTGAGAAGAGAGGATAAAGAGAGGACAAGGAGAGAATGAGGAGAGGGTGAAGGGAGGATAAGCGTCCAACCGTCGGAATTAAGATCGCACAGAGAGAGCAGCGATGTCGGCGCAAAAGCGGCCAGCGACGTCGCGGAGACATCTTCCCAGTGAGCAAACGCTCCCCACGCGACATAGCCCCTACAATGCTACAGAGGGACGTAGGCATAGGCACTACATCGGCGCTATGTCGCTGTGCTGTCTGGGATGTTGTATAAACCTTTGAGTAGCCTACACAGTATATTGGAAGATTGGCTTGGCTCGCTGTTATCTTCATTGTAGCTGCTGCCGCGATGTTATGATCAATGCTGATCATTATATGCTCTACCTTTTCATGTTGGTCACACAATGTGCACCCTTTTAGTCCTTAAATCCATTGCAAAATGTTGCAATGTTGCAGAATGTTGCAAAATGTTGCATGGTCAAATTGTTGCAATGTTGCCTGCCATGTCAACCTGGTTTATTTTCCGTTGCGTGATAGTGTCGAGCGGATAACATTATGCGATATGCAAGACCACAATGAGACGCGTTGTGAGCATGCAGATCAGCTCTGACGCAATGCACCGTGATAAGACGAAGCACGAAGTGTGTGTGTGTGTGTGTGTGTGTGTGTGTGTGTGTGTGTGTGTGTGTGTATGTGTATGTGTATGTGTGTGTGTGTGTGTGTGTGTGTGTGTGTGTGTGTGTGTGTGTGTGTGTGGGTGTGTGTGCGTGTGCACGCACGCGCGGAGGCAGCTGGCTGTCGAAAAAAACAAACACTGAATTGATTCAGCATAATCACCAGTCAGTCTAGCTCATAAAAAACGAATTGACGTGAATTAATTCAAATGGATGTTTTTATAATCAACTTAAAGGGGTATTTCACTTTCAATTTTTATCGTCTACTCAGGCTTTTGTGAGCCCCCCAGACCGTTTTTAAGTTGCTTGTATTTAGATATTTGATATTCATTTTATCAGACACGCCCCCTTCCTATACAAACCCATTATAACTTCAAACTCCATTTTTAACATGTTAGATTCCTCAAAAACACCCGTCCTTGGTTCTGGTGACTCATACCGCCACCCTAATACGTGAGGGGGCCGTGTTTTTTCGATAACATTTTTCATTTATTTTAAATATTTTTTTTGGAAAATTAAAAAAATTAAATACATTAAAAAAAATTAATTAAATAAATGAAAAAAGTAATCGAAAAAACACGGCCCCCTCACGTATTAGGAGGGCAGGGTGAGTCAGCAGAACCAAGGACGGGTGTTTTTGATGAATCTAACGGGTTAAAAATGGAGTTTGAAGTTATAATGGGTTTGTATAGGAAGGGGGCGTGTTTGATAAAATGATTATCAAATATCTAAATACTGAATCAAGCAACTTAAAAACGGTCTGGGGGGCTCACAAAAGCCTGAATAGAAGATAAAATGACCAAAAGTTTTTTTGAAAGTGAAATATCCCTTTAAAGCAACTTAAGCCCCCGCTAGATCCTCTATACAGTGGTTCTCAAAGTGATGTCTGGGGACCCCCAAATTGTCAGATGGGGGCCAAATACATATTGATTTGGGGGGGGTCCATGACATGAAAAATGTGAGAACCAGTGCTGCACAGTACAGTACGTGTGTACCTGTGTACAGTATATCTGACTCTGTAACTATGGAAACATACAAATAAGCTAATGTCAATCATTCCATTCCATGTCAACAGTGGTGGAAAAAGTACTCAATTGCTTTACATAAGTAAAAGTATCAATACTGCAATGTAGAAATACTCTGTAAGGGCGCGCCCCCACCAAGAGTTGGCTGGCCGCTGATTGCAGAATCTGCCAATGCAAGACCAGGAATCCACGCATTTGCATTGACAATGCATTGGCAGATTCTGCAATCAGCGGCCAGCCAACTCTTGGTGGGGGCGCGCCCTTAGGGTGCGTTCCCACCGCACTTTTATTTTACCTCTGGGGCAGAATCTGCCAATGCTTTGTCAGTGTAAATGCGTGGATTCACGCAAGAAGCGGATCTTTCCGCCTGTCGCGCAGACCGTGCGTTTATCCGCTCTACACGACTTGTCCAGTTGAAGCATAAAACTGCTGGAGGCCGGAGCTGCTTTTCCCCCTCTGTCCAATCGGGTGAGTCGAAGGCGGACCGTCCCAAGACTCAGGAAGCACCATGGAGCTCAAGGCAGAAGGCGCCGGCGGTGCGGGCTACGGGGGAGGGTCCCGAAAGTGAGTGACGGGTGCGTCACTGCGTTTTCTTAGAATCCGCTGGTTGCAAAAACCTGTGGCCGTGCACAACCTGCGTTTAACAGCAGCCAACCATGTTTTGGTGGGAGCACGCCCTTACAAGTAAAAGTCCGGAATTCAAAATGTACTTGAGTAAAAGTACAAAAGTATTGGCATCAAAATGTACTTAAAGTACAAAAAGTAAAAGTAGTCATTATGCAGAATGTCTCATTTCAAGTTTTCAAATGTATACATTTTTTTGAAAATAGCAGATCTACAAGCTCACAATGCGTCGCATCGCAACGCATTGTGAGCCTGTAGATTGGCTATTTTCAAATGGCCGAAATGTATATAGTAGAGATTAATATCTACAATTGTTACTACTACTGTTTCCCTCTTGATATCGATTCAAAAATAGACCATTTTAAAGGTACATTAAGTGATTATTTTTGTTTTGTTTTGTTTTGTTTTGTTTGTTAAATAGCTATATTCCAGCTATAACACTATAGCTAGTCATAGCTATAGTGTTTGTTCAGTAACAGGAGTCTCCCCGTCTCTCCAGAAAACATTCAGATCGGGATAACAGCTTCACCCAACCAGTAGAGAGAACTCATACAGGATACAGGACCAACACATTCAATTGAAAGTGATTAAACAAATACATGAGCTCAAATGAAAGCTTTGAAAATGATTTGTGTTGTTGTTTCTCTCCTGGTGGGATGTGTGACCCGCCTCAGCAGGGTGTCCGGTGCACCTTGATGTGTTCCCAAAGCATTTGGTGTGACGGCTTTGATTAATTGAGCGTCTCAGGCTTTCAGTGTGCCAGGGCCTCAAATCCCTCCACCCTTACACATTAATGCCAGTGGTGGAAAAAAAGTACTCAGATATTTTACTTAAGTAAAAGTGGCAATACCACAATATAAAAATACTCTGTTACAAGTAAAAGACGGTGTTCAAAATGTTACTTGAGTAAAAGTACAAAATCAATAGGCATGAAAATATACTTAAAGTACCAAGTAGAAGTATTAAATGTTTGAAAATAGCAGATCTACAAGTTCACAACGCGTTGCGATGCGACGCGTTGTGAGCTTGTAGATCGGCTATTTTCAAATAGCCTAGGTATAAAATAGGGCTATAATGGTTAATGTATGTTTTATAATATAATAATTTATGCCTGCAAAGTTACTAGAAACTAACTTTTTTTTTTTAATAGTAAAGTAGTGGAGTAAAAGTACAATAATTGCCTCTGAGATGTAGTGGAAATACTGAAAATTGGAAATACTCCAGCAAAGTAAAAATACCTCAAAAGTGTACTTTGTATCCCTTCACCTCTGACCCCAAGTCTGTCTGTCTTTCTCAGGCTCTGCGGTTGAGATCCATGGAGAGGTTGGTGGGAATGTGACCTTTCACTGCCCACCTGACAAACAGAAGACACTGTATATGATCGGTTTACAGATAGAGGAGACTAATAAGGAGCCTATAATAGTAAATACTACAGTAAGTTCTACAGATCAAAACCATACGCTCCTATACTGAGTATCAGAAAAACGCAGCCTGGTGGATCACACCAGAAGAACCATAGTCATGTGCGATCTGAAAGGTTCCGACAGTGGGAGGTAGAAGTGTCACATAATATACGATGAACCGAAGGTACCGGGTCCTGAAACCACAATCACTCTTGTGGTCAAACGTAAGACGTTACATTTCATATGTCCTGTTGTTTGATTGACATTGCTTATTACACCATATTAATGTATACGTTGTTTGTTTTTTTACCGGACTGACTTTGGGTTTATTATTACAGTATAACAAATGTTCAAATTCTTCAAAATCTTAGCGGGTAGAAAATGAGGTTTCAAAACGCATACTATAGATACAGTTTAGCAAGGTCCTATTCAGTCTTAATGACATTAATACAAGTATATTTGTATTCAAATGGCAACATTGAGTATTGTGAAAAGCAATAGAATAAAAAGTAGACACAGTATATGTGAGTACACTTATGCGTGGTGACTTCTCCTACAAATAGGGAGGAAAAACCTTGAAAAAGGTTTGAGGGACATACACCATATGATATTAAATATCAAATATTTTTTTTAAATTCATGGTGTAGCTCCTTTAAGTATATTTTGATGCCAATGCTTTTTTACTTTTACTCAAGTAACATTTTGAACAATTGTGAATGCTGTCATTTTGTGACATGTTGTATAAACCTTTGAGTAGCCTACACAGTATATTGGAAGATTGGCTTGGCTCGCTGTTATCTTCATTGTAGCTGCTGCCGCGATGTTATGATCAATGCTGATCATTATATGCTCTACCTTTTCATGTTGGTCACACAATGTGCACCCTTTTAGTCCTTAAATCCATTGCAAAATGTTGCAATGTTGCAAAATGTTGCAAAATGTTGCAAAATGTTGCATGGTCAAATTGTTGCAATGTTGCCTGCCATGTCAACCTGGTTTATTTTCCGTTGCGTGATAGTGTCGAGCGGATAACATTATGCGATATGCAAGACCACAATGAGACGCGTTGTGAGCATGCAGATCAGCTCTGACGCAATGCACCGTGATAAGACGAAGCACTAAGTGTGTGTGTGTGTGTGTGTGTGTGTGTGTGTGTGTGTGTGTGTGTGTGTGTGTGTGTGTGTGTGTGTATGTGTATGTGTATGTGTGTGTGTGTGTGTGTGTGTGTGTGTGCGTGTGCGCGCACGCACGGAGGCAGCTGGCTGTCGAAAAAAACAAACACTGAATTGATTCAGCATAATCACCAGTCAGTCTAGCTCATAAAAAACGAATTGACGTGAATTAATTCAAATGGATGTTTTTATAATCAACTTAAAGGGGTATTTCACTTTCAATTTTTATCGTCTACTCAGGCTTTTGTGAGCCCCCCAGACCGTTTTTAAGTTGCTTGTATTTAGATATTTGATATTCATTTTATCAGACACGCCCCCTTCCTATACAAACCCATTATAACTTCAAACTCCATTTTTAACATGTTAGATTCCTCAAAAACACCCGTCCTTGGTTCTGGTGACTCATACCGCCACCCTAATACGTGAGGGGGACGGGTGTTTTTGATGAATCTAACGGGTTAAAAATGGAGTTTGAAGTTATAATGGGTTTGTATAGGAAGGGGGCGTGTTTGATAAAATGATTATCAAATATCTAAATACTGAATCAAGCAACTTAAAAACGGTCTGGGGGGCTCACAAAAGCCTGAATAGAAGATAAAATGACCAAAAGTTTTTTTGAAAGTGAAATATCCCTTTAAAGCAACTTAAGCCCCCGCTAGATCCTCTATACAGTGGTTCTCAAAGTGATGTCTGGGGACCCCCAAATTGTCAGATGGGGGCCAAATACATATTGATTTGGGGGGGGTCCATGACATGAAAAATGTGAGAACCAGTGCTGCACAGTACAGTACGTGTGTACCTGTGTACAGTATATCTGACTCTGTAACTATGGAAACATACAAATAAGCTAATGTCAATCATTCCATTCCATGTCAACAGTGGTGGAAAAAGTACTCAATTGCTTTACATAAGTAAAAGTATCAATACTGCAATGTAGAAATACTCTGTAAGGGCGCGCCCCCACCAAGAGTTGGCTGGCCGCTGATTGCAGAATCTGCCAATGCATTGTCGATGCAAATGCGTGGATTCTTGGAAAAAATCCGCAAGACCAGGAATCCACGCATTTGCATTGACAATGCATTGGCAGATTCTGCAATCAGCGGCCAGCCAACTCTTGGTGGGGGCGCGCCCTTAGGGTGCGTTCCCACCGCACTTTTATTTTACCTCTGGGGCAGAATCTGCCAATGCTTTGTCAGTGTAAATGCGTGGATTCACGCAAGAAGCGGATCTTTCCGCCTGTCGCGCAGACCGTGCGTTTATCCGCTCTACATGACTTGTCCAGTTGAAGCATAAAACTGCTGGAGGCCGGAGCTGCTTTTCCCCCTCTGTCCAATCGGGTGAGTCGAAGGCGGACCGTCCCAAGACTCAGGAAGCACCATGGAGCTCAAGGCAGAAGGCGCCGGCGGTGCGGGCTACGGGGGAGGGTCCCGAAAGTGAGTGACGGGTGCGTCACTGCGTTTTCTTAGAATCCGCTGGTTGCAAAAACCTGTGGCCGTGCACAACCTGCGTTTAACAGCAGCCAACCATGTTTTGGTGGGAGCACGCCCTTACAAGTAAAAGTCCGGAATTCAAAATGTACTTGAGTAAAAGTACAAAAGTATTGGCATCAAAATGTACTTAAAGTACAAAAAGTAAAAGTAGTCATTATGCAGAATGTCTCATTTCAAGTTTTCAAATGTATAATTTTTTTTGAAAATAGCAGATCTACAAGCTCACAATGCGTCGCATCGCAACGCATTGTGAGCCTGTAGATTGGCTATTTTCAAATGGCCGAAATGTATATAGTAGAGATTAATATCTACAATTGTTACTACTACTGTTTCCCTCTTGATATCGATTCAAAAATAGACCATTTTAAAGGTACATTAAGTGATTATTTTTGTTCTGTTTTGTTTTGTTTGTTAAATAGCTATATTCCAGCTATAACACTATAGCTAGTCATAGCTATAGTGTTTGTTCAGTAACAGGAGTCTCCCCGTCTCTCCAGAAAACATTCAGATCGGGATAACAGCTTCACCCAACCAGTAGAGAGAACTCATACAGGATACAGGACCAACACATTCAATTGAAAGTGATTAAACAAATACATGAGCTCAAATGAAAGCTTTGAAAATGATTTGTGTTGTTGTTTCTCTCCTGGTGGGATGTGTGACCTAGCCTGGTAAACCCTCCCTCCGGAAATCTCATTTCTATTTGATTCCTGGAGTGAGTCTGGCATGAACCACCTCTCTGCAATATTGGCTGTGTATGCCAAACGGCCGCGCCTATCAGCGTCGTCGCTCATTGTTCTGTGATTGACAGCTTACGTTGGCCAATCAGGTGGCGAGTTCGAGTGAGCCCAAAACACGAACGGCAGCCATCTTTTTCTTGTGCGGCCAATTCTCCGCTATTTTTTTACTTCAAAAAGCTCTCTAACTTCTATTTTGAGGCACGGAATTTACTTATAAGATATCGTTTGGATAGAATTTAGTTGTTTAACTTCATATATGTGGTCAATTAATCATGACAAAGCCTATTTAAAAAAAAATAATTAGAGAACCGGTAGGGGCGGGCAGTGACACCATTGTACCCGAAAAAGGCAACCCATTTTGGGTATGGCTGTCTCAAAAGTCCCGTCGCGTCACATTAAGACTGGTGAACTGCTGATTGGCTGAAGGGGAAAAATTATCATTGGCTGAAGGGGTTGTCAGTCAACGGTATTACTCCCGCCCAACTCCAGCACAGCCAATATTGCAGACAGGCGGATCAGGCCAGACTCACTCCTGAAATGAAATGGAATTGAGATTTCCGGAGGGAGGGTTTACCAGGCTATGTGTGACCCGCCTCAGCAGGGTGTCCGGTGCACCTTGATGTGTTCCCAAAGCATTTGGTGTGACGGCTTTGATTAATTGAGCGTCTCAGGCTTTCAGTGTGCCAGGGCCTCAAATCCCTCCACCCTTACACATTAATGCCAGTGGTGGAAAAAAAGTACTCAGATATTTTACTTAAGTAAAAGTGGCAATACCACAATATAAAAATACTCTGTTACAAGTAAAAGACGGTGTTCAAAATGTTACTTGAGTAAAAGTACAAAATCAATAGGCATGAAAATATACTTAAAGTACCAAGTAGAAGTATTAAATGTTTGAAAATAGCAGATCTACAAGTTCACAACGCGTTGCGATGCGACGCGTTGTGAGCTTGTAGATCGGCTATTTTCAAATAGCCTAGGTATAAAATAGGGCTATAATGGTTAATGTATGTTTTATAATATAATAATTTATGCCTGCAAAGTTACTAGAAACTAACTTTTTTTTTTTAATAGTAAAGTAGTGGAGTAAAAGTACAATAATTGCCTCTGAGATGTAGTGGAAATACTGAAAATTGGAAATACTCCAGCAAAGTAAAAATACCTCAAAAGTGTACTTTGTATCCCTTCACCTCTGACCCCAAGTCTGTCTGTCTTTCTCAGGCTCTGCGGTTGAGATCCATGGAGAGGTTGGTGGGAATGTGACCTTTCACTGCCCACCTGACAAACAGAAGACACTGTATATGATCGGTTTACAGATAGAGGAGACTAATAAGGAGCCTATAATAGTAAATACTACAGTAAGTTCTACAGATCAAAACCATACGCTCCTATACTGAGTATCAGAAAAACGCAGCCTGGTGGATCACACCAGAAGAACCATAGTCATGTGCGATCTGAAAGGTTCCGACAGTGGGAGGTAGAAGTGTCACATAATATACGATGAACCGAAGGCACCGGGTCCTGAAACCACAATCACTCTTGTGGTCAAACGTAAGACGTTACATTTCATATGTCCTGTTGTTTGATTGACATTGCTTATTACACCATATTAATGTATACGTTGTTTGTTTTTTTACCGGACTGACTTTGGGTTTATTATTACAGTATAACAAATGTTCAAATTCTTCAAAATCTTAGCGGGTAGAAAATGAGGTTTCAAAACGCATACTATAGATACAGTTTAGCAAGGTCCTATTCAGTCTTAATGACATTAATACAAGTATATTTGTATTCAAATGGCAACATTGAGTATTGTGAAAAGCAATAGAATAAAAAGTAGACACAGTATATGTGAGTACACTTATGCGTGGTGACTTCTCCTACAAATAGATCCACTGCCTATAATGGAGGAGATTGAGCAATATTTTGCAAGCTGCTTTGTA